>NC_060164.1:11332006-11431732 GCF_021292245.1 Micropterus dolomieu | reverse complement strand
CTATTACCAAGGACCTGCCTTCCTCCCATCGTATGGAATTAGGTAAACTGCTCTGTGGCTTCACATCAACTCTTACAACAATTTTTTTTTTTTTTTATGAACTCACAAGCACTGAGAAGTATACTCAGGGTTACACATTACAGTACCTTCTGATTAATTTTTTGCTTTGGATGGATTTTCATTGTTTTGTCTTTTCAGCATTGGTGTTTGTTGCATACTGCAAATTTGTTGTGTGCTCATGTCATTTCACCGGATCCCTACACATTAATACATTCTACCCTTTAAATAGGCTACACAACCAGCAACCCACAAAGCTAATTTAGGGATCTAACCAAACTAATCTTAGTTCATTATACTTACAATTTCATACTTCCATTCAGCAGATACATCTGTTAACCAGTAGGCTAAAGGCAAATTGTAACAGCTCCCAAACGCAACTCATCATTTGTAACTATGGCTCACCAAACCTAGTCTACACAAGTGGATAGATATTAACCCATCCCAGAGGACCAAATAATAAAAAGGTTAAATATGCCTATATGTGCAATCTTACTAGCCAAGCCCAGCATGCAAGTCCTATATGAGAGAGTACTCAGAAGACCATATCCCCGAAGTCAAAGGCACGTCTACATAGGTATGTTCTGACCCTCAGTACCTCAAATCAACCTGCCTTCCTCTCCCTTTTCCTCTTCACTCCAGTTTCCTTCTTGTAGAAAACACCATGTCCTCTACACATGTCCCACTTTCCAGAGACAATATACTTAAACTGCTGTCATTCCATCTTTTCACTACTGTATATATATACTTAGTCTTTCTTTTCATCTTAACAACTAGGCCTTGGTCACCGTCTTGTACGTGGTTCTGTAGAATTTGTAGTCTCTCTGGTCATGTCATATAAATAGTACTTTCTGACACCAGTGCTGTCTCACACCACCTCCTTATTCAGTCTGTATAACGGGTTCTTCTAAAAACCTTCTGTATAATTAAATGAATTACTAATAAATATGAAACATATAGTAATACTGTTCCTCTGCCTCCTCAGAGCAACTCGACTTAGAGGCCCGGCTAGCTGAGTTATGTGAACAAGTCAAGGTAAGTCCCATTGAATGCTGCTATTTTCTGTCTGATAAATGTCCTTCAATAGGCAATGATGCGAAACATTTATAGGAAGCAAGCAACAGGCCTGGCACATGATCAAATTGCTGCTTAGTTTATGGGGCAGGAGGGGTTAACTGGAAATATGGCAGAGGGCCATATAGAAGTTGGAAAAGTGAAACATCTTTCATTGGATGAATGTGTCTCTGAACTCCTGATTTATTGGGAGTGTGCAATCATGTTGCTTAAGGTGTGTCAGCTAATTATGGAGACAAGATGCCGCTGATTTTTCTGTGCCGCTAGATAATCTGTGAGCAGACTGCCAAGTGTTCCCATGTTGCTTCACAGTCAGTAGAATGGCATTTAAAGCTAGACTCTGAAAGTATTTCATAATTTTGTATGCAAGATAAGAAGTGTTTAGTGGTTGGGTCTTCATGTCCTGATATGTTGGCCGTCTTTAGTATAGGACTGATAGAGGCAGTTTTGCAGAGCTGTGGAATGATAGGAATTCCTGTGGATGATGGTGGTACATTATGCAGGTCAAGTGCCTCTTGTATGTTTCCGTGTGTTGCATTTTGTTTCCAAATATAGTATTTCATATTAGATATCCAAAGACGATGGATTAGACAGATACGGGAAATGAAAAGATAAACTTGCATTTATTTTTGAGACTTCATATGGAATTCAGGCAGCTTTTTATGATTACAGCAAGCAGGTTTTTAAAATTGAAAATGTAAATTTCTTTGTTAGCAGTGCAGATAAGTGACTTAAAAACCATTATGACTTGATTGCTGAGCCATTAAAGCAGTGAATTCTGCTTTTAAAAAAAACTGGAAATGACAGATAACAGTTCCTTTGTGTCTTTGGGGCATTTTGTGCTACCTTCAATGGGAAAATGATAAATGATCAAACACATACCAAAATTGCCTGTGATAAATGAATCGGATGACAATCAAGAAATGTCAGAATCTATTTGACTTGTAAATCAAAGTCTTCTTGCATAGAACTACATGCAATTGTTCTTTATGTTCATGTTCACATGAGCCCCCTGGTGGATGACTTGTGTCGTTATACTTTTAGCAAAAAGCAGAGTCTCCTGACGAGCTGGCCGAACTGGTAAATATGAACCTGGCTCAGCTCTGCTCTCTGCTCATGGCACTCTGGGGACAGTTCCTAGAGGTAGTGTCCCTGCAAGAGCATGTTGCTGCCATACTAGCTATGGAGCACCATACACTGAGAGTGAGTCCAAAATACTTTTTTATTCATCTACATATTTGGATGTGTAACTAGTTATCTTTTAATGACGATAAGCCTTTTTTGTTCTGAAAAAAATCCAAAACTGTGTCCAACTCTCTGAGCAATACTACTGACTCAATCGTGACTGTATACTCTATAATGTGGTGTTATTGCAGGTAAGGCGCTTTGCAGAGGCTTTCTTTTGTCTCGAACATCCCAGACAATCTGCACTGGCGTATCAGGAACTACAGTAAGTTGCAGTGGCATGTGCGTCTTGATTGTGAAATATTGTGTTGCTATTATCAATCCTGTGCCAGTGCATGCTTGTCTAAAATACTATAACCCAAGTATGGAAAACCTTGACTTTTTTATTTATCTGACTCCCTCCCCCTTCCATCAGTGCTCACAGTCACCAGCAGATGACTAATGCTATCAAAAGCTCCAGCTACTTCCTGTCTTTGCCTCCACTTCCAGTGGAATGTGCGGAGCTGGATGGTGATGTTAGCTCCCTGCCAATCATCTTTGAGGATCGATACCTGGATTCTATCACTGAAGGTCAGTAACATAGTTTTGCCACTCAACTAGATGTACAGGCAGCAGCTCATTGACCAGTTTAAAAAAAAGTGTGTGTGTGTGTGTGTGTGTGTGTGTGTGTGTGTGTGTGTGTGTGTGTGTGTGTGTGTGTGTGTGTGTGTGTGTGTGTGTGTGTGTGTATATATTTTGTTTTATGTCTTTTTTTTTTTTTTCTTTTTTTTTTATGTCCAACCTGGTTTGATTCTGAAGATCGTGATGGACCCTGGCTGGGCATGCACAACACTAGGACTGGCTTAGTGTCTAGCAAAATGGACAAGCCCAACTCCAAGGACTGCAGTGCAGCAGCCAGCCCCATACCTGAGTCTCGGTGTGCAGCTATGGATAACACCTGGCCAGACAGCTATGATCCACCCCCTAAGTCCAAAGGCAAGTCAGTGAAACTGAAGAAAAATTCAAAGACTGAGAACTCCAAGAAGCTGATTAGACAAGGCTCCAAGGACTCTGTTGTTCTGGTGGGCTATAAGAACCTCAAAGCTCCTTATAGTGACACCAGCACAAAATACAAGGAAGGGGAAGCTCCTCCAAACCGAGTAGAGGAACGTGATACTTCGCAGGGGGATGCAAGTAGTTATTTAAGGACTACTGCCAATTCTGTTTTTGACTCTGGTGCCACATCAGCACATTCTGGAAACAGTGCTGTTGATTCTGGTGCAGATGACCATATAACTACTGCTGCTTGTCATAAAGGTTTTTCCAAACATCCTAAAAATGCACAGATTAATCCTCAGGCGGGTACTGGGGCTATTGCTGCATGCAACCAACCACTTCACAAAGATGAGGGAGTTGACCACGGTGGCCAACAGCTGCAACAGTGGTCTGCTGGGCTGAAGCAAATTGAGGTGAAACCAATACACAAAGACCCATACCAAGGGGACAAAGTAACGGTTCTTCTACCATGTCGGACTGATGGGACTCTAAGCAGTAATATTCCCGAGATCACCCAGACAGATGTCTGTGACTCAAAACAGTCTGTGGAGGACTCTGTGTTTGAAAGGCCTGGTAAAGGGGCAGCACAGCATGTCCAGTCCTGTCTGGTCTCAGTACAGATAAAGGGTGATTGTATCAGGCTGCCAGATGGAGGAGTCCCCAGTGCCTCGTCTCGCCTCTCAGACTCTGGCATTGAGAGTGAGCCGAGCTCTTTTGCCACTCAGCATGTTCTAGGACAGCAGACTTGTGCAGGGTTGGGCGTCGCTGAATCAGGTGTTGCTGGCCCACAGCCTGAGAGGCCCCTCCCGAGTCCTGCGCCACGGCCTGTTCAGCAAAGCTCAGTGCAAAAGCCCAGTGGGGCAGCAGAAATTCTTTACACAGAAAATATAAGTGCTGTCAGTGGAGTCCAGTCCTCTCTCACTTCCATCAACTCCTTGCCTTCAGATGATGAGGGCGAAGGTTCCTCCAGGACTTCCAGTGGAGCTGAAGTGCAATGCCGGAAGTCCAGTATCGTGGTGCAGGAGCAGAGTGTAGTCTTCTCTGGGGATTTCACTAACAAACCTGCCATCAGTATGGCCTACACCCCTGACACTGCTGCAGGTGATTCCCAACTTATAAAACCTGCTTTTAACTTGGAAACAGACCCCAAATTAATATGTATTTCTGAAGTTGGACTAGAGGGAGCAGCTGGTTCTGGGGCCGTTAAAGAATCCCGCAGTGAACCCCATACTGCCTGTCCATCCAGTAACTCTGCAACCAGTAGCACCGACCTGGTAAAACGTGGGATGGTAGAGAATTACTTTGGCTCATGCTCTAGCACCGACGTGTCTGAGATCAGCCCTTTAGAAACATCTGCCATCACGCTGGGGATCCAGACAGGACCGCAGGTTGAGGAGGATGAGGACGAGATGGAGCACGAGATGATCGAGAATGGTTACTACGAGGAAGGTGATGGCTATGCTTTTGTGAACGGTGTTGCTGAAGAGGAGCAAAGTGGGGTTGGAGATGCAGCTGCTCAAGAGACAAGTCTTCTGTTTGAACAGCTTAGCATCGGCTACCTCCACGAAACAAAGGATTTATCAAAAGCTCCCATCTGCTCCAACCTAGCCTCCAGCAGTATTGGGCATAGCTTGGGAAGGTCTCCCTGTCCCACCGCCTCCTTTTCTTCTAGCCTGCAGTGGTATGAATGTGCACCCACACCACAGATGAAAGCGTGAGTCATCTTGCATAAATTTTCTTATATCCCAATTGATGTTATAGTTTTATGCAGATATTTGTCCTGTCCCAGACCTTATACATTAATATTCATCAACTATATAATTGTAATTCTGCAGGTTCATTAAGGCAAAGGATGAAATGAAACAGCTAAGGCTGCCTGGCTTCTTATATAGTGAGGTACCTGAGCTGGCATCCACTGTGCCCTACTTCAGCTTGGAGGAAGATGAAAGCTGTGAAGAAGGCATCCACCTCATAGTCTGTGTCCACGGTCTGGATGGTAGGAAACCTTATCTTCCAAAGTAAATTAGTTCCTTTTGGAGTCTTGTGTTTTGTTTTTTTGGTTTTTTTTTTGTTCTTTTTTTTTTTTTTTTTTTTTTTTTTGTATTTAAAAAAAGTTATTGATGTCTTTCATGCTCCCTTTATTGCTGTAGGTAACAGTGCAGACCTGAGACTGGTAAAGACTTACCTGGAGCTTGGACTGCCCGGTGCTCGTATAGACTTCCTAATGTCTGAGAGGAACCAGGTGAGTGGATGAGCCCACACTGTCATCTGATATCGGCAACAATGAGCTGTAACTAGGGCTGGGCGATATGGCCAAAGATGTAATCATGATTAAAAAAATCATATCATTTGATATTGATGTTTATCATGATAAATCTCTTATCATAATTTTTTTTCAAGCTTAAAGGTTCAGTGTGTAAGTTCTAGTGACATCTAGTGGTGAGGGTTGCGAATTGCACCCCCTCTCCCCTACCCAAGCGAGCAGTGTAGCTACGGTACCTGAGACAGGACAAAGATGTCATCTATGAGATAAGAGATTGCCATTCACAAAATTAGGTTTCTTTAGATAGATGTGTTGAGAAATTATATAAATTAAATTATGTAAAACCAAATGTTTTTTTGAATATTGTTACTTTTTCATAAATAAAAGCCACATGAAGAAATTAAGTGTTACATGATGTCTCATACTCCTGTAATACGTTATTTTACATCTTGGGAGGGTTGGCTCATCTGGACTAATATACCAAAGTAAATGAAGAAATTCTCAAACACTATCACATCTAGTGCATCAAGTATGACCACTGGCAGATACCAGGACAATGCAAGCCTCACTGTTTCTGCACCACAGTCCATTATAAACTACATCATACATGAAGTTTACAAAGGCATCGGCTGGTGAGAATCAAGGCTCCTCTCGTTTTGCTTAATTAGATAAGCAATCTGCAAATATTACCAAAATGTCTTTTGAATTTTTTGAAATACAACAGAAACACAAAGTAGTACTGACAACCTTAATTTCAGCTTGTGGTAAAACAGTGCAACGTTTTAATGGGCATTTAGCATGTGAAAGTAAAAATTACACATTTGTATGCACAGTGGCGAAGCAATATCCAATAACATTTTTTAATGTAAATTCGGAAAGTATTATTGGTCACTTAATAGGCGCAGGTCTTGTTATATACATCACCATTAGCAGTAAAAAGAAATACATGTTTTCCACCAGGGCAGTAAAATGTGAAGTTTAACTGCTGATCTGAGCTTCCCTGCTGTTACTGTTTCATTACCAATAATATTCATCAGCGGTTTGTCTCAGAAAGGTAAGGGCACATTTCTGTCCACGTAACAAAGCCATAACAGAGCACTGGAGAAGAACTACATGAAATTACAATCCAACTACATATTTTTTCAAAGTTTAGCTGGCTGATCTGAGCTTCGATACTGGAAGCTGCTGTTTTCTTGCCAATTAGCGATCAGCTGATTCTCACGAACATAACATACAAAGTCAGAAACTGAGCGCTGGGGTGAGAGAGAGTAACTACATGATATTAATCCAACTAACACCACCACAAGCCAAAGCACAGCGCTGGAGAATAAACCAATCCAACTAATAATAAATGTTTTTCTATCAGTCAGTAAAGGTTTAGCTGGCTGATGCTTCCATGCTCTAAGCTAACAATGGTTTTATTGCCAATTAACGTTACTGATCGTCTCATTGTCTTGCTGAGTAACCAGCAAAGCCAAACCACAGGCTGGAGAAGCGCCATGAAATTAATCCATATTTCACACCACTGACAGGGGAAACATGTCACGCCTCTCTGAGATTAAGGCCAGCTTCTAGCGCAGTTTTTATTTAAAGTCTGACAAACAAAGTTAATTACCTGTCCAGCAGAAAACAAGACAACTTCAGCACCGCTTTGAAAACATCTGTCCCACACAATCCGTGATTTCTGCCATCAGCTGTCTGACCCGACTCCGTCTGGCTGTCGGCTCTCGTGCTAAATAACACTTGTGTGCTCCTTCAGCTGTCCAAATGTCACTTCTTCTTACTTCTAATAAACCAGAAGACTACTCGGAGACTGTATATTACCATTATTATTAGTCCCTCTTCTTCTTTGTACGTATTCATTGTAGTGACGGGCATCTACACTACCGGAATTACACAAGCACAAGTAGAACGCTGTGATGACGAAACGCGCTCTGTAGCGCTGTTTGTTCGTTGACGGCTACGGTAGAAACATGAAAAAATACAGCGACCTCCATAGAAGGGGGTGCCCGCGTTTATTTAGATATAAATGTCTCATTCTAAGGTAATAAAAACATAATGGTTTATTATGTAAGGTCTTTATACACCACTGAAAACATAGTTATGGATCTTATATTGCATTTCTGTCTATAGAGCCTCAGAAATATTACACACTGAACCTTTAAAGGCAGATTTTTGCTCCTGAGTGTGGGTTGAAAAAATATTGTGGTTAATTGTGGTTTTAAACTATTATTTATGGCCTGAACAAACACTTGATTCCAAACAGTGGATCACTTAACAAATCTGAGGTAGAACCTTCAAAACAGTTATTATTAACAAAAATTTTACTCATGCATATTTATTTCAATAAATATAAGTCTTTTTTTCAGTCCCTTTTCCTCAACAAAATAAATATCTTTAATAGAAAAATTAAGTCTTAATTTGCTCGTGATTCAAATGAATTAAATCAAAAATTTATTGAATGTTTGTTATATTGTTATTGAGGACAGTTATTTCGTTATAATTATCATTATTGTTTTATTGCCCAGCCCTAGCTGTAACGCCTCCTTAGTGAATCAAACACACCCCAAAACATTCTTTTGTTTTCATTTAATACTCTTTTCATCCACAGAATGACACTTTTGCCGACTTTGAGTCAATGACAGACCGACTGCTGGATGAAATAGTCCAGTACATTCAGATATACAACCTCACAGTGTCAAAGATAAGGTAAAATGTTCTTTTCTACCCAAATGTAATATCAGAACATTTTTCTTCATCAAGTATCTGCATCATCTTTATGGTGTATTCTTCATCCATTTGCAGCTTTGTGGGTCATTCCTTGGGGAATCTCATAGTTCGCTCAGTGCTAACTAGGCCTCGGTTTAAATGTTACCTGAGCAAGCTGCACACCTTCCTGTCTCTGTCTGGACCTCACCTGGG
Source organism: Micropterus dolomieu (assembly GCF_021292245.1). NCBI lineage: Eukaryota > Metazoa > Chordata > Actinopteri > Centrarchiformes > Centrarchidae > Micropterus > Micropterus dolomieu. The sequence continues at coordinate 11,423,196 of NC_060164.1, read as the reverse complement.
CACACTGTACAACAGCTCTGCCCTGGTCAACACAGGTAAGTTTCAGAACATTTAGCTGATGGTGGAAGATGGCACATTTTTATCATTTCAGATATTTCAGTCAGCTAGTAGCTGTGGTTGTTTTTGTTCTCTCTCTCTCTTTCTCTCTCTCTCTCTCTCTCTCTCTCTCTCTCTCTGTCTTTGTCATCTCGGTGAAGCTTGTCGAATAACTATTACTGTATGTTCCTAGGCCTTTGGTTCATGCAGAAGTGGAAAAAGTCAGGCTCACTCCTGCAGCTGACGTGCCGTGATCACTCTGATCCTCGCCAAACTTTCCTCTACAAGCTCAGCAAGAAATCTGGTTAGCTTTGCTATTTTTCACCAAAGACATTTAAGGCTGTATATGTGGTATGTGAGATTGTAGAGATAATTTTTGTATTGATCTGCTTTTGAAGGTCTGCAGTTTTTCAAGAATGTAGTGCTGGTGGGGTCACTGCAGGATCGCTATGTTCCCTACCATTCTGCTCGAATAGAAATGTGCAAAACTGCATTAAAGGACAAACAAACAGGTGAGTTGAAGGAAGCTTATGTAACAGTTTGCCACAAGATGTCTTTGGTAAATGCCAGTGTGCGCAAATTCTGAATTGGAGAAAAGCTAGCAAGCATAACAAGCCTAGCCTTAAGGGCTCTGACTCACCAAGCTGCAGTCAGCCGTTGGCCTGTATTTCACCCATTTAGTGCAGTTTCTCATTATTTGCAATCTCCAGTGCAGGTTGTATGCTTGTGGACAGTGACGAAACTATTTTTAGCACTACTTTAAGTGTTCTTCCTTCTGCCCTTCCTTTTTTGATTTCTTTACCTTCCCCTCTCGTCAGTTCTTTTGTTCTTTAGTTCCTTCCTTTTCTTCTTTAACTGATCTGTAAAAAGGTACACAAAACAATATAGACTAAATTGGGATTGGCTAATTTTATCTACAGACCAAAGCATGCCCAGTTCAGCCTGTTTCACGTTTGTCTATGCCAGGTCCTGTGTATGCTGAGATGATTGAGAACCTGCTGCTGCCAGTACTTCAGAACAAAGACTGTAATCTAGTGCGATATGATGTCATTCATGCCCTGCCCAACACAGCCAACTCCCTTATTGGCCGGGCTGCCCACATTGCCGTCCTTGATTCTGAGATCTTCCTGGAGAAGTTCTTCCTTGTTGCAGGCCTCAAGTTCTTTCAGTAGAACTGTGGCAGAATCAAACACATGAGTGGAGGAGAGGAATGTGGAGCCAATACCTCACTGCATCTTAACCTTATTCTGAGTATGGTATTTGGATCATCTCTTGTTTTTAATACATATACTCACTTTTCAGTGAGACCCCAAACTCACTCAACACATGGGCAAATCACACCCTTTCATTTTACTTTGTTTATATTGGAATCACGGTGGATATGGAGTTTGCCATTTTTATTTTTCTACTGCCATTTTTTTAAAGTGTTTGTGTTTGGGAAATGATTTCCCTCATCATATGCTATATTTTCAGTGTTATTTATGTGTTTTACTTTTAATTAATTGTCTCCAAGTTACTCAATTCATTTTAGATGCTGAACTGGAAATGTAGCTGCTACAATAATGGCTGTTTCGGTGAGCTGACCCAAGTCAAGTCTGCACATACTGTCCTCACCATTGCAAATGTTTTCCCACCACTTTTAAGAAACACTGCATTGGTTTGCACCACAACTACATTTTACAAGCTTTTGTACGAAAATGGTCATTTGTACAAGTTACTTTTCTATCAACAATTTTCCATCATTTTTAAAGGCAAAATTTGAATTTGAAATAGGATTGTTGCTCAGACATTGCAGCCTTGGCTTTGGTCTTAATACTTTATGCTGTTCCAGCATTCTGCACAACATTTATCCAACCTGGTGTTGGGAGAATAAAGCTTTGCCTGCAGCATAACATTACAGGGGTTTTAAGCAATGATCATGATTCAGCAAAAGCACATGTTGGTGATATGAACTTGTTTTATTGAAAGTATTTGGTTGGTATCAATTATTGATTATTTATGTGTTTTAAACTGGAAAGTATTGCTTGGAATTAAAAATGTTTCTAGGAAAATTGTTTATATATCATCATACTCTACCATTAAATATGCATATTATGAAGTTGGTGATATGACTTTTCTTTCTTGAGTTCATGTCAAGGAAAATAGTTCTCATGTAATTTTATATCACCTACTAATGCAATCTTGCTACTAATGAAACCTACTAAAGTTGATAAATCTGATTGAAAGTGGGGTTCTTGCAATTTAGAAAGAAAATGTCCCATTTTACCATCATACCATTTTAATGAGCTAACACATTTTAGCCTGAGTTGTTAACAATGAATTTCAATATTTTATGTTTATGAAGCCTAGTTTTGATTTACATTAATGCACAGCTCTTCACTTGGTTGGTTGTTGGATTGGGCTCATCATTATTGAGAACATATAGCAGTCATGATAATTATATAGTTTACTCAGTTCTTTATTCGACCGTTTCGTTTAATGATTATTCTGGCATATTTCTTTTTCATTTATATGCTTAGATTTCTTTTTTGCAGTGAATCTAATGGTCCTGTAGATGGCAGTGTCATTACAGTAGGTAAATGTGGGAATTTGTGTGGGGAGTGTTATGCTTAGAACATAGTAATGTGTATACCTGTTATAGGTCATACTGTTTCAGTTAAAGTGCCAGTTTAAGTAAATTATAACAGTGCTTATTACAACACTGAAAGTATTAATATATCACTTGATGTATTATTCTACATACTAGGAATGTGCGTGATATCAGAAATGTTTAAAGAAGGTTTGAATGTGTCATTCTTTCTGAATTACTGCGTACTACCCTTCTCATAAATGGAGTTTGAAAGCCATTTTGAAACCTAGTGATTGGAGACTGTGTTCTCCTCTTTGGAAAGGATGATCATTTCACTGACTTACAACTGAAAAAGATAGATGACAGACAGGATAGTGTAAGATGAACCACTTAAATATTAAGCCCACGGTAAAAAAAAAAAAAAAAACAACAGACAAATAAAATAAGCAGTATTTGTACAGGTGAAACACATTAACAAGTGCCTTCCTTATTGGTCATATATTGTGACTGATACTGGAATTGCTGACAAAAAGTGTTCAGGGCCGACCTTTTTGTTAAAATAAAATACAGCATATATATACTAATTAAAGTTTTATTAGTTTCCAGGGAAAACTTGAGAGTGGCCCCTCTTCCCACCGGGCCAAAACATTTTGTGTCGGGATCTCTAATTAGCACGAGATCGCTATAGCAACGCAAAACATAGGGAGGGGAATTGTCTGTTTAGTACTTTTTTTAAATATTATGATGTTTATACTCCCATATGGATAAAGAAATGTGTTTATTTTTAGTTCATACAAATGCGATAAAAACGTGAAATATTTATTGAATCGAAAGAGAAAATGGTACAAACATTTCCAACAAGAATTCAATCGCAGCAGAGTACCCCCCCACAACTATCCAACATGGTACGGCTCAATCGTTGGGCTTAACGGTGGCTGAAGAAGTTACAACACGCAATGGGGAGGGGGATGAGGTGGTGTCCTCCGTCCTCCGTGCTTCTGTCATGTTTGTATTTGGGAAGAGAAAAAAAAAAAACTAGATTGAACGTCTGAACAAGTTTTGTGAAAAAACCCGTGACTGAAATGTGAACTCCGTCGCCTCGTATAATGATGGTAAGTATTTTACTGTTATCATGGCCAGCGAAATGAGTAATTTAGCCACAGTTGCGATCGTCAATTTAAATTAGTAACGTTAACGTTACTGTAACTTACCTTTACAGCAATTGGGCGTTTTAAAAAAACACTAACATTATTGTTTTCAGACTGAAGTTATAGCCTCTCCTTCTTTGTTTGTGACGATAACGTTATAGCAACAGGCAAAAATGGAAGTTTATGCCAGTATGCCCATGGATTATCTTTCTTATTTTTGTCTGTTACAAAGTTTTTATTCGCTAAATGAATCATTGAACTCTTATACCTGTCAGTCAAATTTAAATAATCCACTGCTCCCTCTAAACTGAAAAGCTCGATTGCCCTATTGTTTTCAAGCGGAGTAAGTTAAGTGTAACTTAAATTGTGTTCCCCGTGTTTATTCAGCTACCCCCTCTTATCTTATCCCTTGATGGTTTTAGCGGTCAGTGAGGATCCCTGACACTTCAGAGCGCTTGCACAGTGCAGAGAGGATGTTGTTTCTTCATCATCAGCCAGCAGTGTGTTCAGACGTAGGGATTATGACAGTCTTGGAGGAGAATTAAGACATGCAGATGGCTGCTCTCATGTGATGCCAGATTTCACCGGGGTCAGCAACAAGGGGGATTGTCAACACTGTTTGGGCTGATAGTAGACTTGTTTTTGAGGTAGGATGCAGTGAAGACTAGTGTTGTTTTATTGTACTTTGGATTTGTGATGAAGTATGGTTGGTTTCATCTCATTCAGTAGCAATTTTTATGATTTACAACATTTGATTTCAGGCATATCTCCATGTATTATGACAGGATTGATAACTAGCTACTTTTTAATAAGTATAGCTATGTTTGCTCTGTAAATGCATTCCATTTGATAGGGTAGGCCGATCACAGAAAAAGTGACTGCTGAGCTGAGCTTTTAAGAAAATTTATGTTGCATATAAGTCAATAATGGATAAAGTCTCAAACATAGACAGATCAGATGCTACAAATGGGTGAGGGACATGATTGGCCAAACATTGCATTGCAAGTATAGTTCAGATGTCTAACAATGCTTCTTAAGCAATATTATTTTAGTTATTGAAATGTACGGTATAAAACAGTTTTCAGAGTCACAGCAGAAATAAAAAATATCCCCCAAAAAACCCTTACAAATTCCTCTACAAATCTGTCCATATTTATCAGTCTCATTGCTTCACACATAAATTGCTCACATATGTCTGCAACGTCTTCTGCCAAATATCTCAGTAATAAAAAAATATGGTGTATTATTATTATTTGGTTCATCATCACGAATTATGTTTTGTTGCATCGGAGTGTAATTTTGGTGTTATTGAATTAAAAAAAAAATCATATTTTGTCATTGAAGAGTCTATTATGCAGTAGTATTGTAATATTTTAGCAGTTAAGTTCACATTACAGTAGATTGGCCAAACAAAGTATAGCGCTTCAGCCCTCTCATTTTGGGCATAGATTATATTGAAGAAGCACTTCAAAAAGGACTCAAAAATGTTGATATGATTTGATTATGATAAAAAACAAAAACAAATTATACCCTCACAATGTGAAAATATACTTTCTACCATTTGCCTCACTGTACATGTACCATGTAGTTTGACTCTGTCATAAACAAGTCAATGTTCAAGCAACTGGAATTTCAGGTTTTCTGTTTGCAATGACACACAGATGTGAGCGAGGATGTGTTTAAACATGTCTATAAATCAGGCCTATTTGGTTAACACCAATGTTTTGCCCTCTGAGCCAAGAACATTCACTTTCGTAGTTCCTACAACTGCATTTGTACGCTGGTGGCACCTTTTGATAAGGTTTTTGTTTTCATATGATTTATCTCTTTTGACGTGTTGCATCTGGTGCTTTTAAACATGTGTAAATATCTTTTCCCCCAATGTGAATGCTAAACTTCTGAACTTAGGTGTAAAAGCACAAAAGTATGATGCAAAGAAACGGCAGTTTGTTTGCCCAAAGGACCCCTTACAATGCTGCTTGTTTGTGTTTCTCAGTTAAAAGTAAAAGAAATGTTGCACATGGAGGAGATTGGCACAAGAGCTGGCTGCTTCAGTTACGGATCAGTTCTTTTTTTTTTTTTTTTTTTTTTTTAACTGGTTATTGTCCAGAGCAGGGTTTAAGAGGATCAGAGTCGGCGTGCGGCAGTAATTAACCTGATTAATTGATTCTTAGACATTAATCGGATGAGCCTCGTACCAGTTAGGGCTTTGGGGTCAACATAATGCGGCAAGCTTCAGGTGAGCTATGGCTTCAGCTAGACAGTCTACCATGGACATCTGTTTTTGTATGCTAAGCAGAGTCTGCAGTAATACATTTCCTTTTTAAGGTTGTGTAAAATATTCACAAGAATTATGTGACTGATTGTTTCCAGTTAATGAATATTATTAAGATTACAGAATGATAAGCTCACTGAGTTTGCCCAACCATTTACCTGCTTCTCAATTTGGGTCAAGATGCCTTTTAAGTTAGACCAACTTTTACAGTTAAATTTGAGTTATGTATTTGATATTTGGGAAAATCCCTCTGGTTGATAATTGGGACGGTAAAGCATTTGTCCTCTGACCCCTCAGAAGGGACAAACCATGTTGAGTTAATTTTGGCTGTGCTATAATGCGAGACCTCATCATACTGAATGTGTCTGCAGAAGGGATTGTTTATGCTTTGACTAACTGACAGTATGATAATGCACTGTCAATGCAAAAGGTTACACGTTACAGCAGAATAGTTAGTTATGGTGATCTTATTTGTTGAATTTCTTTCAGTTTGGTATCAGACCTTACACATGATCTGTTTTCAAATTCCATTCTGCTTCTGTATTCATCATTCACATTGAACTGTTAAGTCATGTTTTTTTATTTCTTTGCTAATCTCAGTCTGATGTCATCTCTCTTTTTAGATGCAATATGGACAGACTGCCCTGGAACAGATAAAAAGTGAAGGATAGAGGAAGCAAGAGAAGACTGAACTATTTTAACAGAAAGAAAGTACTTATCACAGACAAACACAAGACATCATGTCCACTTCGATAAAGCAGGAGAGAAACATTTGTGTTCTCCTCCCCAACAAAGATCAGCTGGACATCGGTGTCGGGGTGAGTATTTAACATGTCTCTAGCTGTCCTCTTGACAATCACCAAGAGGTCTTAACATATGGTCAAATTTCTGTTTATCACTACTACTATGTTTTGGCTGCACCACATTTTTTTTGTTTTTTGCACATTGTGAATGAATATTGAATACGGACGACTTTGTCTTTTCACCTGCTCCAGCCGAAGTCTACAGGGCAGGATGTTTTTAACCGTGTAGCAGAGCTTCTTGGAATCAAAGAGCTGCATTTCTTTGGCCTCACAGTGGTGAAGGGTAAGTTCACTCCTCATTGACCCCTCAGCCTCTGAACCTGAATGGACTATTCACACTGCAGTATTGTCAGAGACTGAAAAATATGATCTTAGGGTAGAATGTTTTTTTGATCAGTGCAAGCACATACAGCACCACAGTTGAGCAGTCAATCCATCAGATTGTAAACAACAGCATCATTTTTGGATTATGATGATTTACCACAAGGCTTTGTTGCACCAGTCTTGGTGGCGTTTGTTTACGTAATAATGTGGAAAATGTTTTCTGCCAAAAGGCTATATATATATTTCAGCCCTCCCTGTCTGTATAATTGAACGTCATAATCCACTTTAGCCACTGAGCAAAGTCCTGAACTTTCTGTTTCCTTGCGTTCCTGTTCTTTCTTTGAACAAATACGTTGAAATGCCTCGGTAATCTTGTGTGGTGCACCACTTAAACAAGCGGCCTTTTGTTTTTGTGGTGTTGGTTCAGCGATCACTTAGGCCTGGATTCCTGCAATATTAACTTCATTAAGCCTGGAATGCGCCCTTGCATTCCTCCTCTTCACTGAGGGGAGGGATGGCTTGATGATGGGAAGAGGAGAGTGGGAGTGGAGGGGAAAGAGGTAGCACCACTCATCATGACACAAGCCGCCTTACTCAACATTTACTCAAAGGCCTCAATGAGGGATGATAGGTGAAGGAGTTGGAATGAGACAGGCTGAAAGGAGAGACTGGTGGATAAAGGAACGAGTTGTGAAACGGCTCAGCAAGCATGATTCGGCTACACAAAATTGAACAAAAGAGATAAGGTCGATCAAATAGAAGATGCCCATGTCATGACTCACAGGACCAGGCTGAGAATGATACAACATCCTCATTCTCAGCACAGGTTGCAAACAGCCTTATAGCCCCTCCACTAAAATAGAATTCAAATTAGTTTTTGATGAATTAGAAAATGTATCCATTAACATTAGCATTGTTGTCATTAGCTTCCTAGTAGCCTCATTCACAAATGTAAGAACAAGGGCTTTTTCTTTTCCCCAACAAATCCCATTGTTGGGCAAATTTCACGCTTGGTTGCATTATTGTTTGTTCGATTGCTAACTGTCTGCTTGTTTCCTGATTGTCTTTCTCTATCACAGACAATGAGCACATATTTTTAGACATGGAGGAGAAACTGATTAACTACTTTCCTAAGGAATGGAAGCAAGATTCGGTAAAGGTAAGGCAGCCTTTTGGCAGGGGAAGCAAATGTTGACAGCAATTTGCTGTGACCTACTCCGAACTAATATAAGTGTCAGTTAATTGGGAGGCATAGTTCAGTGGCCTACATGCCACAAGTTTTCATTTAGCATGACAAAAAGATGCTACCACACACAGGCCTTTTCGAACATTTGAACATGTCTCTCTCTTCATACAGGGATTACGGAGGAGACCTTTGCCTCTAGTACTCTGCCTCAAAGTGCAGTACTACATAGAAAACGGCAGACTCATTTGGTATGTCCTTCCTCACACTGGACTTTTTTTGTAGCTAGTGTACTTCTGTTTTGTTTTTTTCATCCATCTTTGCTCCCTTGTTGACATCAGTCTTTTTTTCTTTTGATGTGTGGTACCAGTGAACGAAAGGCACGGTATCTATACTATTCTGACTTAAGGGAGCGGGTGCTTCGCTCTGAATGTCGTCAGCAGGAGGAGGTGTACTTCCAGTTGGCAGGTTACGCCTTGCAGGCTGACCTCGGTGACCACCCGCCTCCCATGGAGGAGACCACTCCTTACTTTGAACCCAAGGAGTATTTTCCCCCTTGGGTAGGTGTTAAAAAAAACCTTTGAATCTAACTTGATGTTCAGTGTAAAATTTTAATACAACTGTCCTACATTCCATTGCTTTGTATTTTGAGGTGATATAGCACTCTACATGTCTGTTCCTTCTTCCTTCTGCAGATTGTAGCTAAGCGTGGAGTAAACTATCTCCTCTGCCATGGGCCCAAGGTGCATCAGGAGCAGTGGGGCATGTCTCCTCGTGATGCCATCCTGCTCTTCATCAGGGAGTCATGTCGACTGGAGGATGTACCTGTCACGTTTTACAGACTGCAAAAGGTCATAAGTCAATTTAGTATTTGATTGTCATCATTTGGAACAAGTTGCCTGTGTTGAGTTTAAATGCACACACCACACTGCTGGATGTGTTTATTTGCATAATTGATTTATATCATTAAAATAAGACATTATGATTATTTATGCTGGTAGTAATGGGATTTGTTTTCAGCTCATTTGTAATCTACAGCCATTCAAGGCGTAGTTCTTCCCTCTGACTCAAACTGTCTTTTCCAACACAAATTCAATTAGTCTGGCTCCATTTGGGCTGTGCTGGACAAATGACTGGGGCAGTTACGTAACCATCCATCTACTCCAGTTTATTGTCCTCCCCATTTCAAAATCATCTACTGAGTGATATTTTGAAGGCTGGCCCATCCATTGCGTAATGTGCTCCCACTTTTAATTTGTTATTAGCAGCAGCCCAGTGTTTCCCAGTGAATTAGGAGAGGGGCTCAACTGTGGAATAGCTATCTTATCTGAACCGCTCAGATTCCTCTTTGACATCTCATCATTCATTTGTCCAGGACAAAAAGGCAGAGAGAGGAACGGCATTGCTCGGTCTGACCCTGCGAGGAATGCAGGTTTATCAGGTAGGGTGTGTGTGTGTGTGTGTGTGTGTGTGTGTGTGTGTGTGTGTGTTATTAATGCATAGTATATACGTCAGCACATAGGTACTCAAGCGAATCTGCTTTTGCTCAAAGATTCAGTCTTTGTATCTGTAGGGCTATAAAACCTAGACTAGATAAAGACTAGACGTGTGAGGAATGTGTGGTGTGTGCTACCAACTGCAGTGCATGAGGAGATAGGAGCCGTCTGCCATGCACGTCAGTTGTTTGATCTGTCCATCAGGGGCCATCTGGGGGGATTAGGGCTCCTGGCCTGGTTGATTAAAGAGCCAACAGACCGTGAGATACCTCGAGAAACCTTTGGCCTCGTTGCCAAGCCCAGATGGCTCTTGTGAACAAAAAGACAATTGATTATTGATCATTCATTTGAAGATATATCCAAGTAGATTCCACATATAGAAATCTTTTTTTAAACACAAAAGCTATTTCTTATATGTGTGTGTTTTGTATTCATAGGAGGTGAACAACATGAGACAGCTGCTATACGACTTCCCCTGGTCAAATGTGGGACGTCTCACCTTCCTGGTATGCACACTCTTCATTTCATTGTATTGGGGATCATTGTAATTATTTAATGCCCATCGGCTTTGTACACTATGTATAATATGTTGTCCTATTCAGGGTAAGAAATTCGAGATCCAGCCAGATGGCTTGCCATCAGCCAGGAAGCTGGTTTACTACACTGGGTCATCATTCCGCTCTCGCCACCTCCTCCTGCACCTGAGCAGCAGCCATCGCATTTACCTCAGCCTCCAGCCTGCCCTCAAACACCTACGCCAGCTGGAGGAGAGCGAAGGTAGGGGAGAGAGAAGTGACTACTAGGACAGGACTAGTATCAGTGATGAATAGTTTGGCTGGGGGCCATGTTTACTCAGCAAAACACGTCAGTAGCCACTGGAAGTTAGAAGCATAAATGAAGAAAAGTCACTTTTTCCAGCACAAAAAATCAAAGAGGTTCCTGTTTAATAATCACGTTTGTAGCACAGTCTGTAATATTTTACATTTTGCACTTCTGTGGTACATTTGGGAAAAACACACACTGAATTGAACAACTGAAAATATATTTTTGGGTGTTTTTAGAGGCCTAAATATAGTAGTCTAAATGAATAAGCTGTGAGAATTAGGGATGCACCCATTCCAGTACTGATTTTTGATATTGGCCCAACACTGACTTAGATAGCTCAATCGGGTATCGGTGACAAGGGGTCTATTCAATCAATTATGCACGTACTACGGGGTGCATCCGCAGTGTGCCGGTAGACCTGAACATTCTGCAAGGAGAGCTAACAGCATTTTGTTTTACAAAGTTAGGAAGCAATGTTTAAGTTAAGCCTGACGTGGCCTTACGCATAAACGAATGATTCCCAGTCTCTTCCTCACAGTGAGGAATACAGCTAGTGCTGGACAATGAAACAATAACAATAATTATCGCAATAGACTTTTTCAATAAACAATTATTCAATAAATGTTTGATTTTATTCACTTGAATTATACACAAATTAGGACTTAATTTTTTTATTAGTGTGTTTTTTGTTGAGGAAAAAGACTGAAAAAAGCTTTTACTTAATTTTACTCATGCATATTTGTTAACAAAGATTTTATCATAATTGCTTTGAATGTTCTACTTCAGATTTGTGAAGTGCTCCACTGTTTGGCTGTGTTCGTCATAAAGAGTTTAAACCACAATTAATCATCAGGTTACTTCAACTTTCACTCAGGAGCAAAAGTCAGCCTTTAAACTCGAAAGAAATAACGATTTGATACATATTGTGATAATTATCGATATCAAAACGATATTATCATGATAACATTTTTGGCCATATCGTCCAGCCCTAAATACAGCTTATTCATTTTACACTGGGATTGGATCGGTACTCTGCACCAGCCGATACCCAAAGCTTAGGTATTAGTATCAGTAACAGAACTTAAAGTCAGATCGGTGCATCACTAGTAAGAATCAAGACATTTTCATTGATCACCACACTTTTAAAGAGTTGCCAATATATTTCCCAACATTTTAAGAGGAAGCACTCACAACAGCTCTATAAAATGACCACCAGGACAGATGGTCTCCTCGGGACATTTCTTCTTAAGAAACACAGCTGACCTCAGTTTCTTTAGATGGTTTATGCTTGAATAAAAAAAAACAAAAAAACATGTCTTGTCTAAATTGTAGAGAAAAAGCGTTACAGAGAGTCTTACATCAGTGATGACCTGGACTTGGACCCCCCCGGCAGCGAGAGCAGCCCTGGTCTGTCCCGACACTCCACCAGCAGCTCTGGAATTGAAGCTGACGCACGGCAGCATAGCATCTCCACAGAGATGGCCTCCATGGAGGAGGAAAGTCAACGGCAAGCAGAGAAGTACTTCAGCTCAGCAGCCAGCGGTGGCAGCTCCTGTACCTCGGGGTTTGATGCAGGCAGTAAGGCTCGAATAGAAGATGAGGGGTGGCAAGAGGAAGGTGAGGGGACTTTTTTTTTTATACTCCAGCATTTGTACAGGAAATTTTAAAAAATTAAATTAAAAATAGATATTGGGAAGTCATTATTACACATTTTTATGCCTCATCTTCCTGTGTGTTCATGCAATAGCCAGCACCTTGAACTCTAGTACATGCTGTATGCAAAGTTATTTAGTTTTTTGTCCATTCTGCTCCTAAATGCATGTATGGCTGCAGCAGATGAGATCGATTTCTTTTCAGACTTTTAAAAATCAGATTTCTCAAAAAACAAATCCAGAGATCCAGACCAGTGTTGGAAGTCCAAAGGAAGTTCTTGTGGATGATCCTGATGAGATGTTCCAGCTGGCTGATCTTCTTGAGGGAGTGTCAGTGGATTGTGCAGAACTCTCCTCAGAAACTCACACACCAGGTAGGAATCATATGATCGTGACATACAAGACATCCCAACAGTAAAAGCATTTTTTTTTTTTTTTTGTATTCTCAAACTTTACTTTATTCTTTGTAAAAACAAACAAACAAACAAAAAAAGACCAATGAAAACTTTTGGGCTTTACAGAAAATAAAGTGTGTTCCCCAAGCAGTGATGAAGATCTCTGGAAATTGCATAACAACGATATGTTAAAACAGGTTGGTCATCAGTCTTCTTTCCCTTCTCTTCTTTGCCTCCTTTTTGGATTTCTCTGTTGTATTTTCTTACCTTTTATCTTTACCTTCTGTCTATTCTAGATGCTGAAATCTAGGGCACAAGTTTGCGTGGATCGGCACAGCCACAGTCTAGATGATGTACGTCTGTTCCCACCTCCGGCACCCCTGGGAACGACGCTGCCACCTGATTCCTCCCACAGCTATACCTTCGGGCTCCCAGATGCCTCAGCAAACACAAAGACCCCTGCTGATCACAGCCACTATCCACTTTTGCACTGCCAAGCCAAAACTTACTTCTATGGTCGCAGGTCTACCAACTGCCTCTCCCTGGACATGTTAGGTGATGAACAATTCCTCGAATTCATACTTTGAACGTGTCAAGTGCTGTTGTCCACAAATACACCCGTTCCCTTCCTTCATTAACAGTGCAACTCAACTCGCAGGTTGCCAACACATGAATGTCTCAGTGTTTTCTATGTGACGATGACAAGGAGGGATGTATGTGCTTCAAATTGCAGAGACATTATTGGGGAAGAAAAAACGTGACCCCTGATTCCTCTTAGAAAAGCAGCGGATTAGATAAAAGATCAAATTCAGTAACATTAAATCAGTTAGGAGCATATTTATTAATGTTGTATATTGTGTACATACTGCTTGCACTATTTTATAACATCGCAACTTCTCTGAGCAAAAACATTTCTAATTTTATTGCCTTTTGTAAAGTCCACGCTGTAAAACATTTTCTGAAATGTCTAAATAGGTTAATGCCAAGGGCATAACATTTGACCCTAACAGATATTTTGATCATCATGCATAAGATGGGACTTCCTTTACTTTGGCCTGTTTAATTATTTAAACACTTAAATGTCCTTGTTTTATTCCGGAGAATCTCCAGAAGCATCTGCATGTTTGTGCTCCTGTATTCCTTTGCTTTTTTAAAAATCATATTTTATAATATACTCTATTTTTATATAGTGGGCTCTGTCATGCTTTTCCTATTAGTCTGCCTCAGCAAGTAGCTGCCGATGTGGAAAATTTAACCTCTTTACAGCCGGTAATGCATTCATCCAAAGCTTCCCGATTTTATAGTCTCCTCCCACTTCTGTAATTACAACAGAAAAGTATTATTTGTAAAGCACTATTTCTGTAACCAGTTAAGTGTATAATGAGTCTGCAGTACTTTTGTATTACGTAACCCCCAAACAAAGAACCTTTCTGTCTGGCATTATTTTCACTGTTTTGTAAATGATAATTGGTATGCAGAAGAACTGATGTCTTTAGTCAAAATGAACTCACTTGGAAAGAGTCATTAAACGTTTAAATGTTTACTCAATGCCAATAATGTATGAACAACTGAGTGTTAATTCACAATACTGAACATTTCCTTTTTATCTAAAGTATCTAATGTTTTTTTTATGATAGTGAAAATAAATTCTCAATGTTACTAAATGAAAGCACGTGTTTTCACTTTGTTGCACCAGCATACTGTTAATCTTATGTTAACATATAGAATTAGATTATATTTCAATGTGCGCAAAGCATGAGTACTAGTCCTGACAGTCTCCTCTCGCGAGAGTTTGAGATTACGTTTGCGGAAGTTTACATTCGGGTTGGAAAACGTGTAGTCCATGGAAGCAGTGAAATAAGCCGGTTGCGGGGCATGTTTAGCTCGCTTGTACTTGGCAGTGTAGCAGCTCTCAACAATGAATTCGGTTTTAATTAACGCGGTCTTGTCCAGCTCGCCTGACTACGGCCTGCTGTTTGAGTCTCTGTCCTGGCCGAGTGACTCATGGCCGGGGACGGAGCGGGTGGAGGCGCTGACCGCTTTCATTGAAGGACTCGGACCACTTTTGGCCGACTCGGACGCGGCTCCGTTTTCGGCCACGAAAAGTAGATATATTAAAGATAAAATCGACACTGTGATTTGGACCCAGTGTCTACCTCTTCTCTCCAAAATATCAGCGGAAGCCGGTGAAGGCGTGCGGTGGAGGGAGAGCACCGCTGCCGCCTGCAGACTTGTGAGTGTCTGTGTCCCGCTGTGTGACGAGGCGGTACCGGGGCGGGTGGCTCTGTCTGTCCTGCCGTCGCTCCAGCCGCCGGAGGAGGAGGTGGAGGTGCCCGGTCCTGGGCGAGTCAGTGTGGAGGTTGCCAGTGAAGTCATGGCTGCTCTCATACCTTCTCTTGTAGGGGACGAACAGCTTACACTCACTGTCCTGTCATCTGCCTTGTCCTGCATCAAAACGCTCCCCGATGCATTGGTGTCCAAAATCACAGTCAGGCTGGTCTTAACTCTGCTGAACTGCTGCAGCGGCGCGAGGTTAAGAGGCATCCTCACGCTGATCCTGGATCATGTGTGCAGCTGGCACTCCGTTGACCGCACACCTGTAGTTACAGAGCGGGCACTGCTGTGTTTGACCGCTCTGTCAGACCATCTATTGAAACCTCACAGCCTACCCTCCTCCTCCTCTTCCTCTCCTTCGTCCTCCTCTTGTGAGCCTGACCCTCGTCTGTCCCTCCAATTCTGGAGGATGCTTCAGGATGGACTGACGCACAGAGACGGCGTGTCACGTAAGAGGGCGCTTTACCTGCTGAAAAAGTGCGTGGCCCTGTCAGAGGAGGAGGGGGTGAACTGTCCTCTCTCTCCATCAGGGGAAGGTAAGATGCTCAGATTTGCTGACGCTGTACTAACTTAAGTTCTCAGGTGTATGGTCTGTTTTCTTACTGTTCTTGAAATTGTTGCAGAAGAGCTCTTGTTCAAATGGGCTCACAACAGGAGCAAGTTGCTTAGAGAGTTCTGGGAGGATTACGCGCTGGTGATGGAGACCTTGGAGGAAAACCAGGTAAAGAAATCCCACATGACTGTTGGAAGGCCAGAGGTTGGCATCATGATACAACTTTGTAATGTTACTCCCCCCCGCAGGTTCACGTGGTCAGGCCAGTTCTCAACAGAATAGACACGTTGATCCAAACAACAGTGAATGACAGTCAAGGTAACACAAGAATTGGGCAAAGTAAGGAGTTACTTTTGTATCTTGAAATAAATGTTTGGAAAGATGGGTTTTGAATTCATTGATACCTCTTTTCAGCAAATTAGTTTTTGGCTTTGTTTTGGTGTAGGTCAGATGTAGTGATGTGGCTGTTGTTGAAACTTTATGAAAGTTGGATGACAAGTCTGTCCTGTTGGTTCTTCATGACTCAAAAGGGCTGCCGTATTGCAACCACTTTTAAAGACAGTTTTCAATTAAATAAAAAAAAGAATTAAGGAAATTCAAGAAAATTGAAGGGCAAAAAGTGCACAAGTTAAATAGACATCCAAACTGATGTAAAAGTAACTAAATAGGTAAAAGAAAGTTTTGCGAAGTGCCAGCCTGTTTATACCTGTTCTCTCTCTCTCTCTGTTGCAGCTTCAGGTCAATCCCTCTTCCACCCCTCCTGGCTGCTGTGTGTCTACCAGCGGATGTTCCACAGTGAGAATAAATCCTTAATGAGAGAGGGAGTTTGCCATCTGCTCGAGCTGCAGGTCCTCCAGCAGCCAGCCTTTGCTTTGGCCTTTTCTCAGGTACGTGCTCAGGCGCAATTTGATTTAGGCATAATTGTGCATCGTTTGTGCATTAAAGTTTCCTCTTCTGTTGCTTTGCTCCTCAGTTCATTGTTGGCCCTTTTATGGGTGTTCTGTCTGAAACATCGCTCTTCCACAGGTGAGGGTTTAAAATCAGTACAAGCAAATAAATAAAGTACTGCAGGAATTACTTGTTATTAAGTGTGTTTTTTTTTTTGTTTTGGTTTTTTTTCTGTCCACATGTAGGTCAGTTGGGCAGAGTGTAGGAGATTGTCCTGAGCTCGGGGCTAAACTCCAAGTCTTCATGGCCACCTTCTTCAGTAGCCTGCCATCAGAGCATAGAGGTACAGAAGCCACAGAGAATACATGTTTACAAAGCTCTGACTCAATTCTCAGGGCTGAAATGCCTGTCTATCTCTGACTATTGTGTTTGCTCTGTAGGCCGTATGTTGCTGCAGATGATTCAGCAGCTGTGCTCTAAGCACTGGTGTGCGGTACCCCTCCTCTTCCTCTCCCAGGCTCTATCCAAACTCCCCTCAGGCCCACTGCTGGGGATCGACGGGCTCACTGCTCTTAGGTACCTCATCATGTTTACGGTTAGACCGACTGCTTCGTAGTCGCTTATGTTTGATATGGAAGCTCATTTTGTCTGTGGTGTCTCACAGGGAGGTGCTGCGCTGCACCATGATCACTCATCAAGTCCTGCTGAGAGGCGCTGCCCAGTGCTTCCTGCTGAATTGCGCCCTCCGTCTCACAATAGTGGTAAGACAAAAATAGTGTACATAATGCTAAAATACCTGACCACCTTACACCAACACCTTACAATATAATATGACAGCATTTTGATCAAAGCTCAAAATTTCTTCTTGACTGTTGACAAGTACCCAGTGTATTATTGTTTTAAGTGAATATGCTATTACATTTCTTTCGGTCAGTGGTGGGGAGGGTGAAGCTGTGACCACACAAATTACAGTATAAATTATTGCTTAGACAATTGATTTATTAGTTGATTAACAGAAAATCAGTTAACAACAATTCAGGTTATCAATGAATCACTGAAGTCATTTAACAAGTCAAAATTAAAAAAAATGTTTTCTGGTTTCACCTTATGAAATATAAGGATTTGCTGCTTTTCTCCGTTTAGTTTTAAATGTTTTAGGTTAATACTACTCTTGGTGCCATTGACCAAGGCACTGGCTTAGAATTAGAGTTGGTCCCCGGGAGCTGTACAGTGGCTTTCCACCCCTCCTAATACTTAGGATGGTTTAAATGCAGAGAATGAATATTGCTAGACATTGTACTGTATGTGATTATGTATGTGATAATGAAACTGATTTGATTGATTTGATCACCAAAATAATGAAAACATATGCCAAACAAAGGAAAATAGGATAAATGGTTATACATTAACATCCACTAGAAATTGCTAAAGGACACCCATGGGATATTTGCTCAATAAACCACAAACGGCATAAAAAATAGATATCAAGGTAAATGAATACCTCTGACATTCTCAACAAAACAAAACACTGCACTCCCTGTTGTACCACATTGTAATGTGCTTCTGTTATTTTATCCAACCCTTGTGCTTTCATGCACAGCTTTAAAGTTGGTGAGTTGTATAATTTGAAATATCTTGTTTCAGACCGCAGTGACCCTAGATGATGTTTTTAGTTTCCTGATGGATTTTCGCGCAGACGAGTCACTGTGTAGAGGGACGCAGATCTGGAATCAGGTATGTTGCATTAGAGCCATTTGAAGGGATAGTCCAACTAATGTGTTAAAATGACACATTAGGGAAGCTGTGTGATTGACTAACTGCTAACCTGCATATTTGTGACATTTGCTGCAGACGTGTGCCTGGCTATTGGACAATGAAAGCAGTTTCAAGCCCAGGGGTATGGATGGAGATTGTGCTGGCACTGCAGCAAAGAAAGAAACTGTAAGAGGGTATGTTCAAAGCGAGATACATACCTATCTCCGTGTCCCAGCTAGCACAGGTAAGTCTGAAGTGAGATGGTCATAGATAAAGTGAGTGAATCGATCTGTTGACATGGGGTAAGTAAGTTTCCCTGCTCTTCAGGTCACACTGAGAGGTTACCAGACCCTAGAGAGGCAGATAAGTTGGCGAGGGCCATTCTGCTGTGTGTGGACATGGAAAGTAATCAACTTGGGGCAGAGATCAGTAACACTCTGGAGTCATTACTGTCTCCGCTGCTGGACACCCTGAGCAGAGTCAGCACCAATATCTACTTGCCTCTGCGTAAGAGTGACAAGAGCCTGCAGCTCATGCTCCGACTGTTCCAGCTTGGAGAAACTCCAAGCTGTCAGCATGTTGGAGAGGAGCAAGGTTTGTAATAATGATTCATTGTTATAGCTGTCAAGTGCAGCCTCATGCATTTGCAGTAGGAACAGAAGATGGACAGGTGCCCTCTAACAGTAATCCTTCCTTCCATATTCATAGAGTTTAATAAATCATGAACTGGATTTAGCCGCTACTTCTTTCTGTCTACAACACAACAGCAGGATCTTTAACAGAAGACATCATTTAGTCTAGGTTTTGTTCAAACACCCAGCTAGCTTCCAGAAATTCTGTTCATCAAATTATTCCAATATTATTTTATCATTAGAACACATCTCAGCCCTCGGAAATCTGACTTCTGCCATTAATTCTGCATTCTGCAACATTCTCAGGGAACTTTCAGTCACGTTCTTACTATAACTTTGTCTTTTTGTAGTACTGTGCCTATATTATTCTCTGTCATAGTTCATATATTAAGTAGCTCAGGAGTGTGTGACATTCAACTCTTCTTACTCTGCTTTTCACAGTGGATGTCGCAATGGTGGCAATGAAGAAGCTAATTTTTAAACTTGTCGATCCAGTCCAGGAGTTTATCTTGAGGCGGCTGTCTGGGGAGCTGCAGGAGGTAAACAGCAATCAAGCAAATCACATCACTCCAATTTAGCATAGACGCCCCTTGTGGCTAGCTCTGACTTATACTTGTGCTGGGGGTTTTTTTGTTGTTGTTCTTTGATACAGTTGTGTGATGTGGAGCGGGCAGAGCTATATCTGTGTGTCCTGAGGCAGCTGGTGGTCATGTACAATTCTACACCACAGCACCATAGTAAAATTCAGCAGACCTATTTCCCTAAACTGATCAAGTACAGCATCAAGGTCCTGCAAGACCCGAGCCAGGAGGTACAAAGCAAAATATTCACGCCTCAGTCATCAGTCAGGAATGTCATAAATCGGTTTGGATGCTTGATTATTCAGCGCTGATTGTTGTTCTATCACCAGTTCAACTCTGTGGCAAACCAGGTGGCTAGAGCGGTTGCTATGGCATCCCTGGCTACCGTATGTGGTCTTGCAGAGCAGGAAATGATTGGCATGCGATCAGAGACCATTTCTGTCCTGAAATCACTGAATGACTACTTCTACAATCCACTGTCGTCTTCCTCCCAAAGTCTGTTTTCTCTGGGAAACTTCAATAAACGCCTGCAAAAACCACAGACAGGAGATGCCTCAAGGTCAGTGAAAGTCTGTGTAGTAAGCCTTATATATAATATATATATATTCAGAATAAAAGTATACACTCTATTTGCACCAGCCTGGAAAGGTATAATTGTTTTTTTTAGTGATATAGGATTGCAGGGTCCTCTGCTGCAGGACTGGGGACGCATCGCAGCCCATTTTATGCGGGACCAGTGGATTTGTCTGAGTTTCCTCATTAAGGCTGTTGGGATTCCCGAGTCTTCGAGAGCATCAGACGCTCTCAAGGCTGCTCTTAGCTGCAGTGTGGAGGCCCTGGCTCTGCTACCCAGTGACCTGGTGCTGCCTGTGCTCACATTTATGGAGACAGTGCTGCCACAAGTGAGTCTCAGTCAAATTTAGATAAAAATCAAGCAACTGAAATATGGTATAAATATGTTTTTTAGGTAAAACAAGGAGTTCTTCGTAGTTATAATTTTGAGTATTTCTTACAAAAACTATGGTATGTCTGATAAAGGGTGTTTCTGATGAAGTGTCTGATTTGGTTGGTTTTGATCCCAGTTACTACTTTATGAGGAGGCCCTCTGTGTGGAGGCTGTGACTCTGAGCTGGCAGCTGGTGCAGGGGCTGAGCAACAACGCCCATGACTTCTGGCCAGCCCTGAAAGGCTTCGTCTCCATGGCCTTCCACCATAAACTACTCGAGCTGACAGATACTCAGGCTCCTACACTTGTGGCCACCTTGAAAAAGGTGATTAAAACCTACTTGGAAATTAAGGAGTGTGGTGATTTGCACTTTGAACATACATTCTCTATAATATATAATGTATTTATGTTGTCATTTTAGATTGCCACCGAGCTGATGGAGCTGTCTCAGTCAAAGAGCGGCGTGTTCGGCGTGCTGCTTCAACACTGCTGTCAGACATGGCTGCCCACAGACCGAAGCAGCGGTGACACAGCTGACGTTGTGTTTTCTAGTGTTTTCAGCCACATGAACATACTCACTGAGGCGTGCGTCTATGGACCAGTGTTCAGAAGAGATCAACGGTAACTCTCAATGCATTTCTCAGATTTGTTCAATAGTTTCTCGGCGCTATTTAAACTGTTTCATCTTGTTCTTCCGAAGGCTCATTCAGGATGTCCAAACATACGTGGAGCAACTCAGTGAAGAGAGTGCTGCCAATGTTGCAGTTACAAGGTGAGCTGCAGTTCAGTCAATATTTGGGAACTCTCTGTTTTATGGTTGTGATTTAAAATAGTGCCATTAGAGGTCTCTCTTGCTATGCAGATGTTTTCAGCTGCTGCTTTTCTTTTCCAGTGATACCAGGGACGATCAGTTCCCCCGCACATGTATACTGGCTTTCCTCAGCCGCCTGGATCCCTCTAATCTGCAGCATGAAAGACTGATAGAGGAACTAGTAATGGATTTGGTGAAAAAGGTAGACTATAAATTAGTTTGGGCTGTGTGATATAGTTAAAATTAGTGTCACAAAATTGTATGTATGTAAAATCACACATGGAATAATCTAATGCATGTACAACTCACACTTCAAACTAAACAACTAAAAGTGTAAACTGTAATTATTTTAAATTATGTTCAGTTTGCTTGAAATTATTATTTGAACCCATTTTTGTAAACAAAAAACAAACAAAAAGAAATAGGCATAATTCCACTAAAAGCTGGTAAACAAAAAAACAGGTTATTGCCCAAGCACAGGTCAGTTTTAAGTATTTGTGTCCCAATGTATCTTGACTTTTGTTTTCATCTGAGAATAGTTTACAGATATGTTCTTCATGACATTTCATATTGCAACCTAAAATAATATCTTAACCCCTCATCTAATGTTCCGATCTTGGCTTAAAAGAGCTGAGCTAAAGATAAGCCAGGCTCTGATTATCAGAAAATATGTCAATTTTGGTTTATACTTGTTTTACTATGTAATTTTTTGATTTGAACTTTATCATGTAGGTAGATCATTTTTCATTACGATAATAAGTTACAGCTAATTTAACAACACTTAACACTATTAACCATTATCTTCTTTCACCCCATCTCTCCAGGATAATGATATATCAAAGTCAAAAGTGCGTTACTATAGCAACTCCCTGCAACATCGTGTCAAAAACAGAGTATGGCAAACACTGCTACTGTTGCTGCCCAAACTCAGAGAGGTAAGATAATTACACTCACACTAATTATCATACAAGAAATAACCACTCAGAAGGTCACAGTGTCTGTCTGTCTGCCTGTGCATAGGAGTTTGTCACCACTTTGCTGCACAGCGTGTGTGAAGCTGGATTCTGCAGTAACCAGGCCTCGGTCAAGTACCTGATCGAGTGGATGATGATTCTGATCCTCGTCCACTATCCGGAACACATTCACAACTTTTGGGCCTGCTTCAACATGGTGAGCTCCCACTCTGGACATCTGTCTATTCTGTATTATGAGTGAAATACTTTCTAATTCCAATTTCTATGTTTTCTGGACAGGATCATGAAAAGACCAAGACAAGCAGCTGCACCTTCCTGTCAGTCCTGGTACATTTCAATGTCATCATTCCTAATCTTAAGGATAAGGTAAAGCCTTTTATGTTTGTTTTTTTTCCTCCACCATTCTTTTTCACCGCATCTCAGTGTCTAATCGATCTCTCTTCCTGTGTGTTTGAGGCTGTGCAATTGCATAAAGCACTGGACATCATCCTGCAGTGGTGTTTCAACCATAACTTCAGCGTGCGCCTGTATGCCTTACTGGCCCTGAAGAGGGTGTGGAGCTTGGCTGAAGCCCGGGCAGAGGCAGGGGCCGATGGTTTGGGAGCGCTGTCCACTGTGATCAAAGCCTGTCTAAACCAGGCTGAGGCCATGCAGAGCACCGGGTGAGAGCAGAACAGTTACAACAATTGCAAAACGTTTGTTGTAGTATGCTAATGTATTTATTGGAGTATGTATTTACTGTCTCACTAATTAGAAATGCCAACAAGAACTGGATGAGGATTCAGGAGCATTTCTTCTTTGGTGCCTTTGATCCTCTCAGGGATTACAGTGTTGAGGTGTGCCAGTATGTTTGTGCTGAACAGATGAAGCCTGCTAAAATACAGTAACTCTGTGTGATAACATGCTCGTTTTCTTTCTTTGTTTTGCTTTCCTAGACCATATTCTATACTTTTCCCAGCCTGTCAGAGTTGGCTGATGATGAGTGGATTCCACCCTGGAAGTTTGAGAAACTGTTGTGTTTCTCAGAAAGTCCATCTTTTCCTTTGAGAAATCCAGCTCCTGACCTGAGCCAGCTCCAGCCTGGACACTGGGTCCAGCAAGACAAAAGTACAGTAGCACCTCTCACAACATACCACAATGTTACCTCTTCTCTGATTGAGAGGTCATGGTGTCATGTTTCCCAGGTGAGCAGAATAAGGAGGACCGCTGGGCCGAGGTGCAGAAGAAGATCACTCCCTGGAGATTGGGGATCCAGGAGCAGGAGCCTGAACTTCAGCTGGTTCCCCAACAACGGGCTGCTCGACTGGGCAAACTGCACGGCGCCCTGCTGGTGGTCGCCTCACTTATTGACAAGCCCACCAATTTAGGAGGTCAGGAGTAGCATGGCAAATTACATTACTTCACATTTTTATCATGCTTCTCAGTCATGAAAGAATATTAAATGTCAGTGAATTTCTCCATGATTAGTGTAATAGTGCGAAGAACTAACATGACAGGCTTTTTGTTTGGTTTCACAATGATGATCTGGGCAAAGAGGTCAAACACAGCTGCCACTAAAACCAATCACTTGTGCTCTGTTATCAGGCAATGTCTAGCTTTCATCATAGACACTCCTGTTTTGTCTCAGATGATAAGGGGCTGTATCAGTGAGAATTTTGTTTATAGAGGAAAAGACCCATTTTGAAAACCAATATTGATACTGGATGGTGCAAGCAAGAACATTAGCTTGGCCGGTCTGTAAACGTACTTGAAATCGCTCTCTTGCCATTACAGGTGTCGCTTTATATCAGTCTGCGCCCATGAAGATAGACTGGTAGCCAGTTTATGCTGAGTCATCACTGCCACAGATTGTGTAAATAAAGGAAAGGAAAAGTCCCCTTTAGATGTCATGGAGGATTTTTTTAATCAGAGGCTGATATCAGGGCAATTCAGAATTCATATTTAGATAGATGCCACTTTGTCCTCATTTGATTCTTTTTATTTTTATTTTTGTTCTAGGTCTGTGCAGGACCTGTGAGATCTTTGGTGCCAGCGCTCTGGTTCTGGATAGCCTCCGCCACGTCAATGACAAACACTTTCAGTCCCTGAGCGTCTCGTCTGAACTGTGGCTTCCTCTGATAGAGGTTAAAGTGCATAAAACAATCTCTCATTTCACTCCAGTGATCATGATGTGTACTCAATCTTTAAGTCTATGGACCTGAGAAATGTGTGATTGCCTAACTAAAAACTCAATTCTACTTGAGCTTTATACAGGCTCCTTCTTTTTTTTTTTCCTGTTTTGCCATTTCGGAATCTAGTATAGTAACTGAAGTAAACCAAAACCCAAGGTTAAAAATTTAATCTAAAGATTCAATTTAAATTCTAGGGAAACAACTGAACATCTTACATTTGAAACCTGCTGATACCCTGGTGTCTTTTCATCCACCATGTGGTGTAGAAAAAGTGTCATTAAATCTGCATTTGATGATGTTACAATGTGGCAGCATGAAGCAGATTTCCATGCTGGAAGTATTTTGGCCTACTTTAAAGACTGCAGATGTGTTGAATTTACTGTCCACCCTTTGAAATGTATATTGACATTTTTGTCTCCCCTCGATTGATGCAGTTATTGTTGGAAATGAAAAGTTCAGATTATAAACTGCATCTGTCCATCAGGTGAAGCCAATGGAGCTCACTGACTTCCTGCAGGCGAAAAAGAGCGAAGGATACTGCATTGTTGGGGTGGAGCAGACGGCCAACAGTCAGAGCCTCCAGGACTACCAGTTCCCTGAGAAGACCCTGCTCCTTCTGGGGTATGGCAGCATTCAGTTCTCCATCTTACAGTCAAGTTAAAGTGAAAAAGTCCTTTTCCCCCCCATCAATGTGTTAACTTAGACACAACCAGTTTCCCAAACCCCTGTGACTCTCACATAGATAAAGGTGTGAGCTGACGAGGCTATTTAATGTTATCTCACCGGTTTGGTGTTTTTTCCCTGCGGGGCCTGCACATCTCTTCTCCATGGTCTACCTGCCGGGGCATGCTGGGCTGTAATTGGCTCTCCCTGAGGAGGAGAGCACAGGAAATATATCACACAAACCAATCCAAGCAGTGAGATGACAGAGGCAAAACCTTAACCTTTATCTAGTTTAGTTTGAGCCATCATGCTGCCCTGCGGATTTCATCAGTTGGGTCAACTTGATGCAAAATATTTTTATTAAACAATATGTAGCTAGATAACTGTAATTATGAGCTTGTGACAGTATTTGTATGGTTCACTCTCCTCGCTAACTGTGTACTGCAGTTATGCAGCCGGCCTGGCAGAGAAGGAGATGTTAATATTTATGACGTCTGTGTAGGTGTCCTGTTTTGTTTTACCCTGTTCACTCAGAGGTGTGAGCAGTGCTGTTAGCCTAAACACACCCCGTGTGTGAGCTGAATCTTGAGTGCTTTCACAGCTGTGCTCTCCGCAGCACAGCACGGCCCCGCTCTAATCTCTCATCAGGTCACTATCATCTCACCCAGTTGCACTAACGATAAGTGTAGCTCATCAAATGATGCTTTCTAACTGTGTGGCACCCTCCGTAGACTCATTGAATGCCAAACTCATTACCTCTTTGTTTGCTTTGCATGGCCCATATTGCTGGATCTCCGTATATACTCAGTTGATTACAGTTTGGATTGCTCTTGGACTTGAGCTCATGAGTCATCTGTGTAAAAAGCTTATTCGACATAATTGTAAGGACTTGAGAAAATCAAGAATTAACTTATATGGTAAGAGTTCTTAAATTAAATCGACTGGATAGCATCATTACGCCAAATGATAGCTGAAATTAAAAACACAGTTACAAAACATGTTTATTGATCAGGGTTAGACTGAAAAAACAGATGGTCTGATGTTATATATCAGACAAGTATATATTATAATATTATATATCAAGAAGTCAGTGTCGCCTTATTGCTGACATGATTTAAATCCTGCAGTGTATTTGAAGTTCTTGACATTATTAATACTTTCAGTAATATTTTCTGTAAATGAAATTATAAAAATGTTAAATTTAATAATAGTTCAATATACAGGAATAATTTAATATGGAGTCATTTCATAAAGATGAAAATACACTTGATACCAAGATTGATACCAATGTCTGATCATGTCTGCACGATAAACATAGCTAAAGCCAGCAGCGGGTTAGTTTAGCTTAGCACAAAGACTGGAAATGGGGGAACAACTTTAGCTTTGTCCAAAGAGAGCAAAATACTCCAAACAGCAACTGTCTAATGAACATGGTATATATTCTTTGTTAAATCTATAAACACCGAAGGGTAAAAACAAATGCGGTTTTACCGCTAAGATGAGCTAAGCTTTACCGGCTGCTGGCTGTAGCTCTATAACATTATTTATTGTGCAGACATGAGAGTGGTATCCATCTTCTCAACTAAATCTTGTCAAGAAAGCAAATAAGCATATTTTTAAAAAGTAGTGAATATCTAAATATCATAAACCAATCACTCCACTGTCTGTAGTTTCATTCGAAAACACTGGCAGACATTTAATGCTAAATATTCCTGTTACTTGGTCCCACTCTACAGTATATTGTATTTCTCTTTCCCTTCTTATAGCAACGAACGAGAAGGTATTCCTGCCAATTTACTCCAAATGTTTGACGTATGCGTGGAGATCCCTCAACAAGGAGTCATCCGTTCACTCAACGTGCATGTGAGCGCTGCCCTTCTGATTTGGGAATATACACGGCAACATCTCACCTTTGGCTCAACCGAAGTCAACTCGAAACGCAGCTGAGGAAGAAACCAGCAGTGCAGCCCTATGGTGTGACATCTGGCCTCCAGATGTTGACCTCACTTGCTCCTCTCTGGCAGCAGGTGTGAAAAGCATCTTGAGGGACAGCTACTGTACATGAAGATGCCCCATACAGTTAATGTCAGGACCTTAAAGTTTTTCATGTTCTGTTTGTATAGGACTATCCTTTACTGGTCTTGTGCCCTTAATGAGACTCATGAATAGAGTCATGAGATTGGTTGTGGTTATTACATCTAAATATTCCTCTGGGCATGCTGTTATATTAAGGGAGGTAATCTCTATGTCGCAGTGCAGAATCATAAATGGAATTTTTCCCCTTTGAGGAGGAAGTGTCTTGTTTATGTGAGCAATTAGTTTTTGCCTCAGAGCACCAGGACTGAACTATTATACATGCTATTTAAATGCTGCTTTTGTTGATCGGCATAATTTTATGCATTCCCAATGTTTTTATTACAGCTCCTGATTGTATTTTAAGTTGTTTGATATGGTTGAATAAATAAAAAATTTTACATGTGTGTTGTTATTTATTTTGGGTAGAGAGTGCATCAGCAAAGGGAGCTCTGAAGGGGTTAAATAAGGTCGGCTACAGTATGTGCTCGAGCATCCTCCTCCCTCCCCTTAAAAGAGAAAAGGAGTTTGTTTCACCTGGAGACCGTCCTGCCAGAGGGGGAGCAGATGGAGTACATTTGATCACACTTCTTTCTTTTCAACGCCTGTACGTGGTTCACCATGTGATGATAGCAGTTATCTGAGTGGGACATGGATGACCAGGATGGCTCCTGGTGGCCTCTGCGGGCGGCGGCAGCGGTCAACTCCAGCAGTGGGGAGGCCGCAGAGCACAGTTTGTCCGAGCGGACCCAGCTGGTCTTGGAGATCCTCATGGTGCTTATGTGTTTGGGCGCTGTGACAGGTACAGAATACCTGTTGACCTTTTTTAAGCATAAATAAAACTTCAAACTTATTGTAATTGCAACTCCTGTTATTTTCTATTAATTGCCCGTCTAAAATGTTTTGCTATGAAGCTTATAGGCCTGTCCATATACTGTACAGCCACAGCACTTAAATTCTACATTTCCTTGTTCCAGCACTTCGGTGATATCGCACATGATTATCACATTGACATAGTGGAACATTCTTCATTTGTTATTTGGTTTGTACCTAACTGCTGTATTATTGGTTAATAAATCATTTACTGGTGCTGTATCAATTTAAAGAAACATTTTCGGGTTGCCGGGTTGTGAAATATCCCTCTGGCAAGTGTTATCCTCTTCCAGCATGACATTTGCAGTATCTTTTGTCGCTCTTTGGTTAATCAGAAAGATCGCTCCTATGCACCACGTGACTTCTGACCTTCTAGAAAAGAGCTGCATGCAGAGCATCTGGACCAAAATGTATTGTTTAACAACCTGTTTTAAAACCTTTAACAGCAAACTTCATGAAATGTGAAAATATGTTTACCAAAGGCTTATTTGACATTTAAAATGACATGGTTTGAAAGTTAGACCGATTTCACTTTATTAATGACTTGCTAACATTTATGACTGCAGACTTGATGAGTAGCCTAATTGGAAAGTCAGAAAATCATGACCTTTTATAATTGCCTTTGTTAACATCTGTGCTGGCTTGTTAAAAAGTTAGACCAGGAATCTTAATTGATTATCAGAAAAAACAACCGGCAACAAGATTAGAAGTTTCTGGAAAGACTGGACTTTTTAAATGTAATCTTTCATTGCTTTGAGTACCACCAACAAAAGCATCTGCATCTTGTTAGATTTTCTTTAACAAAAGGTACTTACATCACTGCTCAGTTAATTACTATAATGGTCTCTGCGTTGCTGTTTAGTATAATATAATAATATATAAGGCTTGTTTCATTGCTATTAAGAACTCTGCCGATCAAAGTCAGGCTGTCCAGAGTTCAGATATTAAATCACAGGTTTACTGCTGTGTGGATTCTTGTCTCTATTGCTGGGTTACAGATAGAAAAGGTGGTTGTGTGGTCCAGCATCCAACCAGTCTGACCTCTGTGTCATTGTGTGTATTTCTGTGTAGGCAATATTCTTGTCATTGTTATTGTGGCTGCAACCAAGACTTTCCACTCGGTGACGTCAGTGCTGATCATGAACCTGGCCATCAGTGACCTCCTGGTGGGCGTCGGAGTGATGCCTTTTGTTGCTTTGTCCATCATGAACCGTGGATGGGTGGATTATGCTGTACGTCACCTCTGTCCAGTACTATAAAATGCTTAACAGTCATGTAACATCACAGTATTAGTTTCTGACGTGGCCTAAATCTGACTTCTTATGTCTAATTTTCCTTTGCTTCAAAAAGTGTCCATGTGATGAGATTCTGTCTCTCTCCTGTCTGGCAGGACCTCTGTTTGTACGTGGGTTACACCTCCTCTGTGTACTGTACAGCTTCTGTACTGACGTTAGCTGCTATTGCCCTCGACCGCTACTACTCCATCATAGACTGCCTGCGCTACAGCTCCCGCTGCACCCTGTGCAGGACATGTGGCGTGGTCCTGTGGATCTGGCTGCAGGCTCTGACAACCAGTTGCCCTCCCCTGTTGGGCTGGAGCTCTGTCAGCTATGTGGGTCCCATGTACAGTTGTGCGGTCAACTGGGCCAGCAGTCCCAGCTACTCTGCTTTCATGGCTGCCCTCTCCTACCTCATACCAGCAGTGGTCATCCTGTTCTGCTACGTGAACATCGTCAAGGTGGCCCGCAGCCATGCCAGGAGGATTCATACATTGGAGGACTCCGTCCAGCGCAGCAGAAATCCACACTCCGCCTTCCCTCCTTGTGATTCATCTCGCCAGCACTGTGAGAGCCTCCACAGCCCCTCAACACTGATCTACCATGTAAGTGGACAGTTTGTGTCTGAGGTCAGTAGAGAAGAGGGGGATTATATCAGTCCTGCTCTCCCTGGTTCTGCTACGGAGCAGAATAATCCTTCATCCAGACGTATGTTCTCCTTTCTGGCTCAAAGCGCCTCCCAGCCACCCCTGCAGAACTCTCAGCAGCAGAATAACCACCAGGGACTGGTGCGTCTCTTCCTGGTCATCTCAGCCTTCTTCCTCTGCTGGACACCTTACATAGGTGTGGCCCTGATTCAGGCCACGGAGACTGCAATTTCAGGCCAGTCCAACCTTGTCCCACCCTCTGCTGTTACTTTTTCGTACTGGCTGGTGTTGCTGAACTCTGACATCAATCCACTACTGTACGCTCTGCTTAGCAAGCGTTTCCAGGGCGCTCTTCAGGGACTGAGGCAAAAAATAAGAGCCCGCCTGGGGAGTGTGGTGGGCAGGGGAGAGGAAGATGACGGCAGGAGCAGCGACCCTTGCACTCTGACCACCACCCATCCTGGTCTGCCTTTCAGCTCTGAGACTCCTCACTCCTCCTCCATTTTTACTGTTAGCGCTGATTTCAAACGTCATTCTGAGGATCTATGCAAAGTGTGTCGCCATGAAAACACCTCCCCATCCTGCTCCATGTGGCAAGATGCTGCTGGTGACGACTGCCTGCAGGTCCCCACTCGGCCACAAGAAAGCAGCAGACTACCTTTCTCTGCTCTGACCAGTGAGCATCAGGCCACTTTCTTCTATGGCCAGATAACAGTGAGAGTAGAGCATGATGTTTGTTAATCTGATTTTGATTGATTGACTGATTGCAAAAAATTCTTACCTGTGGCATTCAGACTTGGACTGCAACTAACAGTGATTTACATTATCAATTAATCTATCGGTCATTTTCTCAATTCATTGATAAATCATTTGGTCCATAAAATGTCCATCACAATTTCCCAAAGCCCATGACATATTCATTGTTTGCTAGCTTGTTTTGTCATTGCAGCTGTAAAAAATAATAATAACATGGCATATTCAAATGTCTTGTGTTGTCCGACCAACAGTCCAGGATATTCAGTTTACAGTTTCTCACAAGTGAGAAGCTGAAACAAGGCAATGTTTACATTTTTCCTTGAAATGTGATGATTAACGGATTATCAAAATAGCTGCAGATTTAATTAAATTAATTGCCTGTGGCCCTTTCCAGTGATCAGTAATTGCAAACCACGGCACTGCAACACTGAGGAGAAAACAAACGTGGACAAATGTATTGAGAAAAGTCTTTTATATAGTACATGTGATTACACTTCAAGATACCCAACAGTAGATCTAATAAACCCATCATTTATTCACACTCTAAATATTTCTTCCTCAAATGTGCTAATCATATGTTGCATCTCAGTGTAAAAATCATCATTCCTTACAAAGGTTTACATTTATTTCTAGCAATAATTCCAGAGGAATACAATATTATTATTTATTGTCATAGAGAATGACAATGGGAAACAGTGCTATTGTACTCTATTGCAAAACAAAGAAAAGGCAGTGAAGTGGACTTGCCAGCTGTATCTGCTCATACAGGACGTGCATGCTCGCCCTGCAGGTATCACTCACCGTCCCCCCCCCGCCCCCGAGGTTAGTAAGCAACCAAATGCAAAAAATATAAAAAGTCCTGTACGATAAGTCAAAAGTTTGTTCCAAAAAAATCAACTCGGTCAGATGAGTACAACAAAGGATAAGTATTAAAGAGTCTCTCTGCAGCAGTCTGTGGTGGCACTGTGAAAAACAGACAGCAGGTAGCGAGCATGTGTGGTCGAGTGATGTTCATACATTCACAACAAGGCAGAGTTTCTACCGGGCGCTTCACACGGCACGTGCCTCATTTGCCCTCAGATCCATCTCAGGTGTTGACTTGCCTCAGAAATGTGATTAATGAAAACACATACAGTAAGACTTTTTTTTGACAAACAGCAGAAGTGGACCAATGCGAGCCATTCTCATGTGTCAATAGCCCTCTCCCCGAGCAGTGAGACATTTTTCAACTACTGTTATTTTCTTCAGGGGGAAAGAATGTATTTAGCTGGTAATTGCCGCAGATTAGTTTGCGTGCATAGGGGTCTAGACACTTAAATGTGATACAAAATTCCAAGGGAGCTCAGTAATAGCTATGGTTGATATTCAAAGTTATTAAAGGGGTTCATGAAGCTTGTCTGTCTTATTATGTAAGCTGTTAGTGCTTTAAGTCCATCCAAAGATTGGGATAGATTGGGAAGCATTAATTGTCAGTGAGCTACGTAATAGTTTGAACAGCAACAAAAAATCACATTTTAAATAATCTGAATGGCAATACATGTATTATCAGTAATGTTTGGTTGATAGAATGTTAATACTGTTTGCTGCCAGTGTCTCAGCAACTGAAAATGTGAGGCAAGTGCTTCATGGATGGACTGAAAGCACTCACACTTCTTGACAAACAAATTTCAACCATCTCGCGCATTGAAAACCTTGCAATAAAGATACTGGTTTTAGATCTTTCTTGAATAAAGTCTGGGCCTGAGCAATTGGGTGTCAGCATTGACAGAGCAGGAGATTGGCCCCAAGAAAGCACATAACCACAGGGGGGCCAATCAATGTGGTCTAAAAAGACCTAACCTCTCTCTCTCAGGATGAACAGAGTGAGGCGTTGTGAAAGCTTCTCCAGCTCAGATTGATCCTCAGATGTCCAGACAGGTCCCTTCACACCCGATGAGCCCATTGGGTCCACAGCTCCAGGACACCCAAGGTGTGAAACACAGCTATGTACAGTGCATGAAAGGCAGGTACTTGTCATTAAGTTTACACCTGAGGGACGCCACTGTGGGCCTCCCCTTAGTTTTCAGGCATTCAGCATTTCAGGCATTCGTCTTTGGATCTTAAAGGTGTGTAAATGTGTACGTGATAAAGAAAGTAAGTCCACAAGGTGTTAGGCCTGCCTCAAAAAGTGTCTTTTTTTCCTTAGAGCTGAAAAATATCAGGCAAATTGGCAAGTCTTCCCAGGCGCAAGGATGTAGTGAATGGAATGATTAAGAGGTGCAGCAAAATTAATACATGACTCAATCAGTTATACCTGATAATCTTTTGGGGTAAAAAGGATTACAATTGATAGTCCGTGCGCCAACTCGGATTACTTCCGAGTGGAATGGATGGGAAATGAATGATACAGAGTCTGTGCCTTCTGCATCTCCCCTCTTGGCTGTAATGTTGGCTGATTGGAGAGCAGTCTGAAATACTTTTCTCTTTTTTTTTCACTCAGGGAGCTGCGTGAAAGAGAGGGCAGGTCAATTGTCCCAACATCAACACTTAGAGGTGTTAATGTGTCTCCCTCCTTGTGTATGTGTGTGTTTGCATGTTAATATTTCATGGAGTTAATGTGCAAATGTTGACATGGAGGTCCTGGTTCTCCCCCTCCAGTTGAGCCCTGCCTCTGCGCTGCCCTCTGCTGGCTCGTCACGTTTGCGCAGCTTTGTGCTGAGCTGGATGATGCACTGGTCCCAGTCCTCCGGTAACAGCAGCATGAGGAAACCCAGGCAGATGATGAACACAGCAATGAGGCGCACTGTGTTGAAATGAATTTCACATGTATAGAGGTCCACCACTGTAAAATTATGAGGATGCGTTAGTATATGAAGGAATATGTAAATAACAATAATATCTTGTAAATAACAAACAAGAATTTATAGGATTAACGTACACAATTAACATGCAACGTGGAATATAAATCACCACTAATAATACATGTAAATGTTTGTCTCATAATATCAGAAAGTATACAATCAAAACTAAACCGATTAGAAAATTTTATTAAATTCTTCATCAAATTTAGATGGTAATTTTTGGGGGTATTTCAATGCCATCAAATATTTCATGGTGACCAGGTCTAAAACGTTAGGTCTGGGAGGAAAGCCAAGAGACTTACTGGCATTTACAGGAACACTTAAGACGATGCCAAGGGAAATTAAAGTTGGGTATGTTATCGCAATGCCAAAGTTCACCAGGATGTTGAAAGCTGTGGGAAGAAGCAAAATCAGAGCGGCTGCAGACTACACAATGAGGGTGTCAAACCATAAGGTTTATGCACAGGTATGTGCTTCATTTGTCATCTTTCCATACCCAAAAGTAGGCCTGCAACCCCACAGAGGTAGGCCCAGGGGATGTCTCCAAGTGAACCGATGTACTCCACATGTGTAAAATACAGGATGACCGGCACAAAGCTGATGAAAACAAAGTTGGCGCTCCCGACAATGCTCAAAAAGAGTGCAGCCTCTCCAAATTTGGCACTGCCCAGGACCATCTTGAAGAGCACCTGCGGATAAACAGGTAGGGAGAGTAATGAAAGCACAAAATCTGCCCCCTTAAGGAGCAGAGGGATATTGCAGAGGGCGAACCTGCCAAGTACCTGACATGTCTCTGGCACAGGGCCACTGCTGTATATTTATCACATTATGTGGCACAGACAGCAGGGCAGACGAGACCAGAGCCCCCTCAAAATTTAGCTATCTGCTCTGTAACCTCCTTGATCAGGACATCACAGTCTGAGGCCAGCAACCAAACGCTCACATATCACACGCTTCTGAGTCTTACATTTCATAATCTCCTCCTGTCTTCTGCCACCTGGTTACATAAGTAGGGGGGAACGAGTCCAGGATTTCTTATGTAAGACAACATACATACATATGTTTAGCTATTTTAGTTTAGCATTTTTTTGTTCAACTGCAAGCGAAGGTGTCACTACAAGGGCAGTTTGTGGAAGTACACAAATGTAGTAATAATGTTCTTCAATAGATTACAGGCAAACCAATACCTTGTAGAGCGCTGACATCGAAGCAGAGGCCACTACAAAAGTGATGCCGATGACTGAGTGGCTGTGGAATCCATCAGCATAGGTCATCATTACAATGCCTGCTATGGCCAAGATAGCAGCGACGATCTGTAGAGAGAGAGAGAGTAGGAGGAACATCAGAGAATGACGGATGGACGTCATGCTGCTCACAGTGTGGTGATAAAGACGCACGAGCCTTTACTGCTGTGCAGGGACACAGCGGGCCCACATGGCCTACACTTTGTTATTCACTGCAGAAATCACAAGCCTCCCAGGACAAGGCGTGTAATGGTATAATTAATACGTGGGCTTTAATTTGGTATTTTCAGACAAGTATACACACTCCAAATGAAGTCTGTTCTCGGATTCACAGTGCAAGTGCTTCTAACACAGGACAGGCAGCTTCTACAGTGCTGGCTTGATTGTCTGACATTGATTTTCGTTACCCTGCCATCATGTTTGCAAACCAAACCCCCCTCCCAGTGATCCACCAACCCCCACCTCTCACACCCCACTCCCACTCCGCTGCCTCAGAGATTATCACAGCTTCAAAACGCCACCAAACCATCTGTTTCATCCCGCTCTCAACTTAGCCTTAAAGAATCAGAACCAAAGGTGTTCAGCTTTGCTTTATCGTGTTTGCAGCATTTGTCTTTACTATTTGTGTGCCTGGGGTCATAACCAGAGCATGCAAGCGCGTTCGGCTGAAGAATAGCGATGGGGACAGGGCGCAGTCCAGCTGAGTGGATCAGCTCTGCATTAAGGCGGTGTCAGGAAGATAAATGAGCCATGTGTTTTTGCTTGGCCAAAGCCCTTGGGCACCTTTGGCAAAATGGCTCTTTCTGCACTGCAGGCTGCCTGTCAGTCACAGATACACCTTTCACTTCTTGTGACAGACTGTTTGCTTACAAGGTCGGTGACCCTGCATGTGTTGATGCTTTAGTTTCTTGAGATGTTTCAGCACAATGTGAAGGTCAGAGGAAGGAAAGGAACTGGACACCCGCACATTAAGTAGCTCTTTACGGGATTACAGTGTTGTTACTGCAGCATGTGAATGTGGATTAAGCTGCATCTAACTCCCTTTATAACTTTGATGACCTTCTAACCTGTGTGGCACCCTCCGACTCTGCTGATGCCACCACAACTGAGGCAATAAAACAAAGCCATCGTTATACGTACACAATATCGCCCAAACAAACCACCTCCCTGTTTAACAAGGATGATTTAGCATCGCGCATCTTCCTCTCTTCCCCTCTTCACCATCATGACAAACTCGTCCAAGATCCCCTGCATTGCTGCAGACATCCAAACACTGCAATCCCCACCACCAAGCAAGAGAGAGAGACTAGGGTTGTAAGAGAGAGAGAGAAGCAGAATTATTACAGTATTTGTCTCTTACTGAGGCCTTTCATCGCATATAATGGGGTTGGGACTAGGGGCACACACGAGGGAGAGGTGGGGTGGTTGTGCCGGAGTGTGTGAAAGAGAAAAAGAAGGAAATCCATTCCGCAGAGTGTAGGATGGCTGCAGATATGAAAGCATGTGAGGAGGTGCTGTGGGAGGAGAGCAGGAGATCCCTCAATTCACAAAGAAGCTAACACCGCTTACTCCCTTGCTTGTCTCTCCTCATGCAGACAAATTCAGAGACAAACATGCAAGCACACACGCAGATACACCAGGAGGCACACGTGAATGACACTGCGCTCATTGCTAAGAAATCACACTGACCGTGCTGTGTGTGTAGCTCACACAAGTGCAGTCGAAGTAACCCAACACACATTACGTGCATTCCTTTGGGAGATATATGCGCATCATGAGGGAACTCCTGCACAATAGAGGTGATACATACACACTCCAGTACACTACATACTACAGAAAATAGTGGACTTATTTTTACTCATCAAAGCAAAGAGAGATACAATATGAAACCTAAGGGCAAGTGAAGGTTATCGTATGTCCAGTTATCTAACACACAGCAAACCTTTGCAGCAGAAGTGAACTGAGCTTTTATGTAACACCACTTGTGTTTGTTGTAGCTCACAACTTCTCATCAATTCTAAGTGGGGAATGGGGACTGTTTTGTGGGAACTGTTCCCATATAAGTCTGCTATTGAACAAGACTGCATGGGCACTAAATTTGAAAGCGCACGCCCCTAAGTTGTCTCCCTCTTTTGCTAGTCAGAATGAGATTGGTGGCAGAGACAGGAGCATGGAGAGGCAGTAGCCTAAGACAAGAGACAGAGAAACAGACAAATAAAAGAAGAGGTGAGGGAGTCGCGCTGGTGGAAGCTTGTAGCCTATGCTGCACACCCTGAAACATTCACAGTCGTTTGAAGCACAGCTTTCATGCTAACGCCATCACTGAAACAGAAAAAGATCTCTTGCAGCTACCTACCTGTTCTACATGCATTTAAATTCCATTAATGGTACTGATTCCTCAAAAGCTACTGAAAACTACTCAAAACAAGATACCATCCTAATCCAATATAGGAAACAATGAGTCATTAGTTCAAATTGTTAGTTAAACTGTTCTTTGGTGATCACAGAGATGTGTGAATATTTGATCTGTTAAGTGGATGTATATGTCAAATTGACTGCATGACTCATTAGGCAGAGAAAAGCTGTTGCTCTCAAACATTGGATAGATGAAATAGCCCGATAGATAGAAAGTTTGCGAAGTGATTTCATCATACCTTGGCATAGTTTTTTTCAAATGCAATTATACAGTAGTTTATTTTGATACACTTAAAAATAGGGTTTTTGGTATCTTATTTTAAAAGACATTTTGATGTATCTTTGCCTATCCTTGTTGGTGAGTCAATATTATCAGACGATACTGGCTTATCACAGATATAATGCAAATAGAAATAGAAGCACAGACACATAACAAAGACAAAAAAATATTTGGCACAACGAACACCCGAAGGACAGGAAAGAAGAAAGGACATACTTCTGCTACACAAAGTTATATATTTTTTAAGACCTTTCTCTCATCTTGGCTTGGTTCTCGTGAAAAATTGGATACATTTGCTTCTTTAGGGCTCTGAACATGATCAAACTGAATCAATCTGGGAAGGGAAAAAAATCCCTTTTTGGTGGAACTACTCATAAATGAGATAAAATAATTACAATAATAATCTGAGACTGTAGTATCCACGATAAATGAGTATATCAAACATTCAATTAAAAGATTAAATCTTCATGCTGTAGTTTCAGAGAACATGATGATATGTAACCTTATAGGAGCACATGTTAGAGCACATACATATATACATATACATTATGCAAATGTTGCTGTGTTTGTTATTATGTTGTATACAGATGAATAGTGCCATAGGTGTGTAGCCTGGAGGATAAATCGTTATTTTACTATCCACTTTGCTGTATGGGGCCTGTGCTTGACTTAGACTCTTATCTAAAGATGCAGCGGCAACATTTTCTCTCAGGAAGTGAAAAAATGTAGACAACAAAAGTCACACAGACACAGACACACACAGGCAGATGTCCTCACCCTGACCCCCATGAAGCGGTCTCTGAGTACAATCCAAGACAGCAGGAAGACAAAGGCCTTGTTACAACAGAAGAGCGCTGACACGTCTGTTGTGTTGATCTTCCTGAGGGCCTGCAGGTACAGGTAGTTGGTGAGGATCCACAGCAGGCCAAAGGGAGCTACCTTAGTGAAAAAGACCTTCGGTGTCAGCCCGTCGTCCCCGAAAAACCTACAGCACTCTCTGTGCAGGGACACAACGCAGAGCACAGTGTTAGCATATTGAAAATTGTGGTATAACTAATTAAAGAGTTGATAAATATTATTATGATCTGGGACTTTAATCAATATTTATGATCATAAACAGCTTTGTCTGAACAAATAATACAAGAGAGACCAGAGACTCTAATCAGCAGTGAGTGTGTAAAGTAAATCACATTTTAATACTTGTATCCAAATGAACACTTTCATCGCAGTGCATGTGGGACCAACTCTGCTTGAGAAATAAGTAAATATTTACGAATAAAATCTGATCTGCAAGGCACTGAAGTAAAATGTTTCTGAGCTAAACTTCAGCTGTCTCCATTAATGAAACTAAAATATTAATTTCCTCTTATATGATGTGTTTTTGCCAATTCCTGGTTACACTTTAGAGTTTAAATAAATATCTAAAAGTACACAGAGTAAAAAAAGCAGAGAGGCATGACAAATATTAGTGAATCTAAGACTGAAATATTTTCGTCTTCCTCACTTCTCAGCGTTTCTTAACAAGACTCTCGGATTTCAGTTTCTAGATGTGAAGTTCCAAATGCGTGTAATGCTAGGCTTCGACATGTCAATATGTTATAAATACTAAACACAAATGTATGTAACAGTATGGTATGTGAAATGTGCCATACTTACATACTTTGGAAGCAAAACTGAAACATTTTGACATTTTGTTATCTTGAAGAACTGATAAAAACTTTAAGGGCTTTCTTCCTGGCCATGTATGAAGCTAAGACATATGCTATGGATGTTTTTCAGTGGATATCTTCATCACATTATGGCTTAAGTCTGGACTTGAAATGCCCCTGATACATAATGTATCAGTATCAAAATACTTGGTAGTGATCCTGTCAGCTCTGTTACTGTTTTTAACTCAACAAGATGTGACGTTGCGTCACTCTGCTGTAATGCCAAGAAATATTTATTCTACTCCCAAACTACGACTCCCCCAATAATATAACTTGACTTTGTTTTTGAGACACTGGCATTTCTACTGTTTATAGTGTTCTTGATGTACACAGTTTACCCTAAAAGCATCTGGCCCTGTGAAAGTGACGAAGAAGCAATAAATGAGGAGTGGCAGGTACCACATTCGAGTCCTGCCAGATACTGAAGAGCAGCAGTGCTCTGAATCATCTCCAAGAGAGCTGAGTCTGCACTAAAACACACTGCCAACACCCCACTTTTTAGACAACAACACTAATTCAGAGGCAACCACATTAAAGTCTATCATCATTTCATCACAGGCACTCGATACACCAGCGTCAAATCGGTTTGTTTCTTCTTTCCTGTTGCACTTGTGAGACTTCAGAAAGAATTCCAGCTCTACAGCTGTGCTGAGGAAGGTGCTGATGATGGATTACATGTATATAGTGTTTTATCTTACACACTCAAAGTGTGAAGGGGGTGGGGGTTGAGGAACTGCTCTCAATCACCACCAATGTGTAGCACCCATCTGGGTGATGCACGGCAGCCATTTCCAGCAGATGCTCACCACTCATCAGCTTGAGGTGGAGAGGGAGGGAAACATAGAGCCATTTACACTGAGGGATGATTAGATGGCCAGATAGAGAAAGCCAGGTTGGGAATTTTGCCGGGGGAACTCCCTACTCTTTTCGATAAATTCCCATGGAGCTTTAATGACCACAGTGAGCCAGGACATCTCATCTGAAGTATGGCATCTCCTACAGCATGTAATTTTAGGATTTTATTAGAAGGCCCAGAGGGAAGACTGCCCCCTAAAGACTACCCCCTAGTGGCCCACCATCAACTCTTCCAGCAATAACTTAGTTTTCCCTGGAAGTCTCATCATTCAGGAGAAACAGTGTACATGTTAGAATGGCTGCTGGCAAATATGGAAGATGTTTTTAAACCATCTAGTAGCTCATGAAGTCAACAGTTACACTTTAAAGGAGCTGCATTTCAAATCAAAGTGTTTCAGATGAGAAAAGCAGTCTCTGGTGCTTGACATATTAAAGAGTGTGGGCATCGTTTATGTTTGGCTTCTATTGAGCAAAATCAGCAATAGAAGTGATGACATGGAATCTATTTACAAAAAGGATCAGATAATGTAAGACAATGTAATGCAAGGTTTACTTGTAGGAGCCAAATGTGGTGTTTTGTGCATTCAGATTGGGTGTCGCTCTGCTATTACCTGGGGTCAAGTACATAAAGGCAGCATTCAAACTTTTGTAGGCAGGTGTTTTTGTCCCGGAAGGGCAAAGGGTTTTTGAAACCTTTGTTTGACAATCTACTGCATGGAGTATATGGTTTTATAGCTACCCCTGTTGACATTGTGGAGGATTACAAATACCTGGGAGTGCACACTGACAATAAAGTGGACTGGGCCAAGAACTCTCAAGCCCTCTACAGGAAGGGTCAAAGCCGTCTCTATTTTCTGAAGAGGCCGAGGTCCTTCAACATCTGCAGGACGATGCTGAGGATGTTTTATGAGTCTGTGCTGGCCAGTGCTATCCTGTTTGCTGTCGCATGCTGGGGCAGCAAGTTGAGGGTAGCGGACGCTAACAGACTCAGCAAACTGATCCACAAGGCCAGTGACGTTGTGGGGGTGGAGTTGGACTGTCGGTGGTGTCAGGGAGGAGGATGCTGTCCAAACTACATGTCATCTTGTACAATGTCTCCCACCCACTCCATGACATGCTGCTCAAAACAGGAGCACTTTCAGTGCAAGACTTATTCCCCCCAAATGCACCACAGAGCGCCACAGGAAGTCATTCCTGCCAGTGGACATCAAACTTTATAACTCCTCCCTCTAAGTGTCTGACACATGGACACTTAGTTAGTTTTAAACTGGACATTATTATCTGTTTTATGCAATAGCACCTGCTTAATTACTTAATGTGCAGTACTCTCTGCTGCAATTCTGCTGCTACTATTTATTCATTATTATAATAATAATAATTATATAAATACTGTACCATAAAAATTCCTTTAACTATATAAATATTGTACATATCCATATTTTATTTTATTTTATATTTTTACTCTGATATTTATATTTCTTCATATACCACTATCTTTATGTATATTTCTTTTGTCTTTTGTGTAATGTGTGCAACTGTGACACAGAATTTCCCCTCGGGGATCAATAAAGTATTTCTGATTCTGATTCTGATTAGTTGAAACTGGACAAATTGACATGTCACGCTGCACGGTAAAACAAATAAACTTATTATTCAGTAACACAACAAAGCCTGGAGTTTATTAACAAAGATACAGTAAGGTAACAGAATAAAAGAAATACAGCATGTCAGCCAGTGCACTCCTGGGCTAAACCACCTCAGTAGTCAACAGTATTAGACTGAGCTACTACACTACTTATGAGCTTGTGGTCTTCCTCAGCAGATGGAGTTTGCAATATCCAAGTCTGCTACATTAAAAGCTAAGAAAAACAGCCAGTAAGTCGAAGTTGAGTTAATTTTCTTTTGGACAAAACACTGTTTTTCTAAGGTCAAGAATGAAATTTGATGCTCAACCCATGAAGGTATTTTCCAAAACAACTGCATTTGGAATTAATTCAAGGGACTTTTAAAAGGGTTTCATAACAGCCAAGAAAAGTCAAAACTTTCTCAAACTACAATTAAGAGAAGCATGGACTCCTACTATTGAAGTAAACACATGAAAATGCAGAACATGCACATTTCATTTTATGAGGTGAATTATATTTCTGTCTCTTGCAGCTACAATCTGTCAGGAAAATCTTCTCCAGCCATACTGTAGCTATAAGACAATAAGCTAGCTATTACAAATGTCTAGTCTTTGCCACTTTGTCTACCGTTTAATATATGAGACAGGACAGCGTTTACAAATGTAAACTCTCTGTCTCTATTTTCCTGAATTGTCTGAGATTCACCAGCAGGTACAATTTGAATAAACCCAAAAGAGTGCTTGATATTCAGAGCACATCAGCTCTGGCCGAGGAGCAGCAGCCCCAGATCCTTGTGTAAGCCCTCAAAAAAAAAAAGAATTACATCACAGAGATGCAGTAGAAAATAAAGCGCTGATCCCCCGACTCACCTGCCCACCACACTTTCCACCCCACCACCCTCTTTGTCTCTTTGTACTAAAGTAGCACGGCAGGTAGCAGAGATAAGACTTTTGTCTAAAGACCATGATTAATGGACTGTTTCAAATGTGAGAGCACTTCTAACACATTTTGGATTACATTCTTTCTGTTTGCTGCAGCAGCATTACTATATATGGCATGGGAACCTGATATTCCAAATTAAGTAAGCAAACTTGGGAGGTAAACAACTCTGGCTCATTTGGTGAGAGGCCTAAATTAAGATAATGCTGCTATCCTTCTTCTAAGCAGTTGGCCAAACAGGTTAAACGTGAGGTGTGTTTCCTCAGACAGAAAGGGTGTGTTGTAAAAATCTACTTTTTGTTATCTGAGTGAAGATTCCCCCATGGACACAATGGTACACTGCTTGATATTGTATATTTTGATGTTTAATATTTTGAGATTAAATTGACTTCTCTATTGTACCTGACTTTAATGGATTTATTCTGCTGGCTAATTTGCTCATCCTACCTCATTTACTTGTGACCTCTGGTAACCAGCTACACACTGATTATGGTCAAATGTGATTTTTTTTGTATATTATTTTAAAGCATTAAAAGGTCAAATTATCCAATAATTTAGAGGGGGAAAAAACATTTTTTGAAGAAGTGTTTTTCCCGTCCTGTTTAAAATCTCACGTTCGTTTTTGGGGATCTTGAACCCCAGGTTGGGTACCACTACATTCATATATTTCCCACAAGGCTTATCCACATTTCCCATAACGTGCCTGAGCATTTCAGCTGTAGGTGTCATCTGTATAAAAAGCAATAGCGAGCCTATTTGTTTTTTTAGTTGAGAAAAAAACAGCCAAATGAATGCGTTGCATTGTGATCCACTGAGGCTGCTGCTGATGGGAAAATTGATTTTGTTGTAGTTGTATCTGGATAAGAAACATATTGACTTTACATAATGGTGTGTGTATTGGCTTGCTAACCATGACAGTAAGAATAAATAATACAAAAACAAACTTTTAGAAATTAAAATAAACCAATTTTATTAAATTAATGAAAGCGACATCACTGTCAGTTTCTTTTTAATAGTGTTGAAGTGTTTTAGGGGGGATAGGGTGCAATGTTTTGCTCCTCGACTCTGGAACAGCCTCTTTGGCTTACGTTGTAGTTACACACTTATTTCTCCTTGTTTTATAAATTGTCTTCTCCCTCCTACCTTTACTTCTTCTTCCTGTAAAGCACTTTCTAGCTTTGATTTTAAAAAGTGCTATATAGACATAGCCCGTTACCTTGCTTGCATGCAGT
Source organism: Micropterus dolomieu (assembly GCF_021292245.1). NCBI lineage: Eukaryota > Metazoa > Chordata > Actinopteri > Centrarchiformes > Centrarchidae > Micropterus > Micropterus dolomieu. The sequence continues at coordinate 11,379,417 of NC_060164.1, read as the reverse complement.
GAGTCTTCTCACCTGAACCTCTGTCTGGGTGTCTGCCTCTCTGGACTCTTGCACAGGTGGCCAATGTAATAGAGGGGGAAGAAGAGGCAGTTCCAGGAGGTGGCGAACCAGGTGAGGGTGAAGGGAGCGTCAAACTGCTTAAAGGTCAGCTTGGCCAGCTGGGTGGAGCCTGCCCAAGACGTGCACACGCATATCACCATGGCGACCCCCCACAGGGCCTTCCGCACCTGTAAGGTCGTTACTCTGATGCAGCAGTGGAGCTTCCGTCTGCTGGTGCCGGACTCTGCTCCTGCCACACCACCAGCCGTCTGTGCGTCTGTGGTGCCCACCACATTCTCCCTGGCGCGGTCTTCTCCTATTGATGGACACATACAGGTTACATGCAATGATGCATCAATGATTGCAAATTTGTTCTATGATCAGGATTTTTTTTTAATTTTCCCAAATTATCCTTGTTGAAATGGGATTTAAGCACATTTTTAACTAAAGACAACATCATTTATATATTTAAGAAGAAGATATACTTTATTTATTTATTGTATTTCTGCAAGTTCTAATGTTGTTTAGCATTATACATGTCCATATACAAATAATTTAATTATCTGTTGCAGTAAATCTGAACTAAGAGCTCTTTAGAGCTCGAATGAGACTCTTTTATCTGTGTGAGTGTCTTCGGGTCATCCGTGTCTTGCCATCTTTTTCTGGATAAAAATAGCTGCTTTCACTGTTTAATTGAACTTGAAGGTAATCAATCAGACATCTGAGTTAAAAATGTGGTGATCAAGTGTGACAGGCTGCAGCCAAACAGAGGACAAAAGAGGACAGATCTGATATCCAACCCAAGACGACCTCATGACTTACAATGACGTGTGGGTGTGTGGGTGTGTTTTTGTGTGTTTGCCCAAGCGCACACGCAGCAACACTTAACTTTTGTCTTGCTCCTGTCAAAGCCTGATAGCCTCCATACGTCTTCAGTAATGAGTGAATTGAAGCATATTGTTGACGTGATGTTTTCAGTCCCACTCACACCCACTCTGTTCTTCTAAACGGATTCACTTACCAAGGTCATTTCGTTCCCTTGAGTCATTAAACTTACTCATGGATACACTGTCTACTGTCTCCTCGAAACATTTCACATAAAGCTGTATAATCATGTGTAAAAGTTTAAAAGTTCAGACACTCAAACGCAACATTTGAGATGACCTTCCAATTGCTCAGGTCCTCTGCTTGGACATTTATTCTCCAGATAATGCTAGATGCATTATTGATACAGCAGATCTTCATTCAGACAGGTTATCTGCCTCTCAGTGATATTGTGCACTGATGTAACATTAAGATAGCTTGGTTAAGACTAACAGCAAAAAAGGACACAATCATTAGTAAAGCCCTAATAAATCAGACCGTCTCTGAGCCAGACCAGAACCTATAGCTATACTTTCACCACAGAACACAAAACTGCAAAGCCACAAAAAACAACAATCCCATATCAGCTCTGTTCCATAAGGGTTGTATAATATGTACCATGAGTTGTCTCTAGCTTCCTGCCTTCCAACAAGTTAAAAAAGAGGGATCTCCCTAATGGTGATTCCAGAGGTAATGATATGCCGCAGGGAGCCTTTTTCAGATTCATCTGCATTGTGCAATGCTGACTGGAATACAGAACGCACTTCAAAAGACCTCAGTGAGACAAGAATAAATCTAACTTAAGTTGGTCGTTACACTGTGGGAAAAAATTATTATACAGCATCAACAAGACACTGATCTCTCTCATATTATTTTAGTTGTCCTGTGTCATTTTATTGCCATACACCTAAAGACACCTTCTATATTCATGTTAATGTGATGTGTGTCATCAACTCACACACGGCAACTCATTCTTCCTGGGAGAGCTGCCTATGACCTTGCCAGGTGGTCCCCGGGCTCTCTGCTGAATGCACAGGAGATTCTAATTTCTGTTTATCTACTAGAGGGGGTGAAAATGTGATGCAATTAAGATGAAATTGTGCAACATTATTTGGACATCACGAACAATGCTCTCTGCTGCTGCACAAGGGCTAAACAGCACTGACAGCACTGACAACCCTGAGGTGAATTTGGCAGCAATGAAAGATGATTCAAGATCATTGTCTGTTATTGCAACGAAAAGATGAATCAGCAAATACCAAAAAAAAAAGAAGAGAGAGAGACAGATACAGGTGGATGTCTGTCAAAGTCTTGGCCACAAGGGTGAGAATTATGTTTCTCTATTCTGAGCTCCAAGCCTCTTTGTCTCGTTCTGAAGGTCATCTCTTGTTTACGCTGCTCGTTTTTTGTCCTTCCTGGGCCCCCGTCCCACATCGCATGGCTATGGCCACTGCTTCATACTGCAGCACAGTTTAATCTTCAAAATGCAGTGATGGGCCACACCAATCAGCCCCGAGAGAGGCACTGGCGCCCAGCTAAGCATTTTCAGCTCTGGCACATGTGAACGCATGACAACATTATGGGTAGTGATATTCCTGTCACCCAGCCCACACTCCTCAATGAAGCTGTTACCATAATACTCTGAATATGATATATTATCTCTTTTATTAAATGAAACCCAGTTGTGTAAATTATTAATTAAAGCTTCTATGATGAAATGCTTTTTCCTCTGAAGCCCTGACTTAATGGTTTAAAAGTGACGCACTTTTTTACACTTAGCCTGACGGGGACTAATGATACTGAATCAACATTGCCTGCCAGTGATGAACAATATGAAACACGGCTGAACTCATCTGCGTGAGAGAGCTGGGTCAGTGAAGTGGCTGAGCGAGGTATAAAGGCTCCTACGCTAATGACATTTGAAGCCATAATTACCATGACTGAAACACCAAGAAAGAGTCTCCTTCTGTAACTGCTAAATGATTAACTGAAAGCTCTGAGCCTTAACAGTTTGTAATCAGATGTCAACCGTCAAGGTATCCGATGTCAACCGTCAAGGTCAGCCCGTGACCCAAAGGAAAGCTTGCAACGCAACCTTTGGCTTGATTTAGTGATTTTCTATTTTTTTTTTTTTTTTTTTTTTTTAATACTCCAGCCTTTTTCATACCAAAACAGATTAGGGCAGATTAGGGCTAGTAGCGGCTGACTTTTGGCAAAGATGGTTAATTTAACACTAGATGAAAATATCTCCACTCATTCAACAACACATTCTCTGTCCAAATGTGCTTAAATGAACCTAACAGACATCTGTGAAATCACTGGAAGCAGGAAGAAAGAGTTTGGCATCCTTGTAGGACCAGCTTTGGATCAACTCTGACAGCCGTATATGGCTTCTCCTTGCTGCCTCTTCAAATGTATTCATCCCAACCACTCACAATCAAGGGCTTACGAACACCGTGGAATTCAATATTTACAGGTAAAGGTGGTTCTCAAGAGTAGAGAAAGGGTCAAAAGCATTTATCAACAGCCCTCCCGGGTCTTTACATAGAACCATACAATACTTTTCTCCTTAATTAACATTTTAGGAGAAACTTCTACATGTTCTGGGTGGTACTTCTCCACCTGTGTAAAAATCAGTAGCAGAATCAGCCTCTTAACCACTAAAGGCACAGTAAATACATTTTTTTTCTCATATGTTCATTTGTCAGCCTTTAGTGTTTTAGTATGCGGAGCACCTCATAGGCGGAGTATCGAATATATGTCCTAATCCCAGTAGGGTCGAAGCACTGCGATTGGTGTTGAGACTTATCTGGCCATTAAGTAGCCAGTTTTCCAGTTTTTCCTCCATCTCAGTCCATGCTTCCCTGCTTCCCGACCAGCCTCATTCTCACTACCACTCTCCTCCCTCCCCCTCCAAGACTCTGCAGTGCAGGTCTCTCCTGCTGATAGCTGCAAATCCCAAACGTGCCAGCAGAGCCCTGCCTGACTGCCTATTCTCACACTTCACAGAACCTGGCCATGACAAGCCTGAGAAAGACACCGCTAGCTCCCTGAACGGGCCACCACCCTCACCATCCACCACTCTCTCTGCCCTGCTACTCCCAGGGCAGGAACAAAGATCCCAGCAGGCAGCAGGGACGATAGCATCAGGCTTGGGTTGGTTTGTCAGGGTGGCCATACAACTGTCGGGAGGGCTTCGCTGGGATCTCAACTAAGTTGGAGACACTGAAGTAAGGGGGGTTTGTCTGTTTGGCTACACCTCTGTGGTAGTAAGAGTGCTCTGCAGCGCTCTGCCCCAGTGATTCAAGAGGGTAAACAGATCAATCACCAATACAGAGGAACTCTTCTCCTTGTCTTACTTTCTGCTGGGTCACTGCTTGGTGATGAATATGAATTGACTGGTGCAACTTATTAATTCCGTCATGCTCATAATCAAGCATTACAGTGCTTGTTTGACTAAGCGTTGTTTACACAGTTCATATTAAACAGCTTTAATACCATAAGTTTACCTTTGGGTATAATGATATAGATTTTAAAAAATTTTTCTTTGTACAAATGTAAGATAGAAATGCAAAATGTGTGTTCATCTTTAAACTCATCTGTGGCTGTCACACAACATCAATCATTGCATCAGTGCTCCTAATAAAAATAAATCCTTCAATCCCATGTTGACTTATTTGGTTTGTCATTTCTGACATGTAAGTCAAAGTCTGAGTCTCTAATGGTTTAAAAAGTAAGACAATTTATAGGAATTTGTTATGAACTATAACCTACAAATATGACATTAGACATTGGACAGAGAGAGATGGTAGTTTTTTTCCTGGCAGACAGGCGGTCACACAGACAGACAGCAGTCACTGTCTTTGTAATCTCCACATCTGACAGACAGTGGGAGTCTGTGATACCTGGCTGTGGCAGCATGACCTGACCAAGCTGTCAGTTAGAGAGGCCGTTCAACACACCAGAGCAAGCTCATCTAACAAGCCTGTCCCACTCAATAACACAACAGAGAGACAGGCGGAAAACACACCCTGCTGCGTCAACCAGCTGATGGGTGGGACCACATGGGCTGAGGGTACAAAGGCCCAGGAGGGCAGACAAGGGCGGGACGACTGTTACTGATCCTGCTCTCCTTAATTCCCAACTGGTTTCTCCTTCAACCTCAAAGGACAACGGAGCGAACTTCCTCTGTGAGTAGCAAACTTGTTGTTTATCACTGCTCTGACCCAGCTGGTCCAACAGATGCTCATGATACAGGTCACTGCTGTGGCCCAATGATGCCTCATTGGTTAGTGACACGACAAAACACTGGTGCAGGTAGGCCAGAGTGTGTTTGTGTGTTACAGCAGAGGAATAGCAATTACTCATATTTGTCACAGGGTACACTGCCCAACAGTAGATCTCCCAGTTTTGAAGCATCCCTCCCTCTCTCTTGCAGTCCCTTACAGCAGTGAATATAGTGTGATGGACCTGGAGTTTAACAGACTGGCAAGAGTCCCAGCACTTTCTGTTACAAATCAATACTTAAAAGATTAGCCACAGCGTCCCTGTTGAAGTAATGAATAGGCAACCACCGTAGGTGTACACTGAGTGTCTGCCCAAACAGCGGTTTTTCTCTCTCCCTGCAACCCACAGCCATTGGCAGGGACTCTGTCAGACTCACATAAGCCTCACTTACATCTTAACCTTCCCGTTACGTCACTGGTGTAAAATGACCCTTACAGTTTGATGACTGAATGGTTTTTAATGACATCAAAAGATAAAGGAAGTTTATCAAACAAGATTTAGATTCTGAATGAACTGCCAACTAAGTCTTTTTCACAGATGAACAGCACTGAAGCACACAGCACACGTTTTTGCTGACACTATCCTCTCTCTGGTTGCTATTGCTACAACTGCTGTAAGGATGGTGGAAATATTTTGCTATTTCAGCTTTGTAATAATTAGCCCTTTAGGCAAACCACAACTGTACCGTCTGGTGTACTGGCTGCATTAGACATTTGGAGAGGACAGGCAGCCTTACTGCACCCTGAAGAAAGCTTTCGGATCAACTCCCTCAATTTCGGATTAGAGTTCAGAGCTTCCTCTTTACACATTTTTGCAGAGGATTTTGCTCAACGATGAAACACTACTACAGTGTTACAGAGGGCATTTTCCTATGAAATACACACACACAATGAATGAATTTAACACTTTACGTCTCTCCAATGACATGTTATTAATTATAACTGAAAGCTTTCTCTGCACACGCACTCTGCATTTGATAAACCTGAGCAAAAGCTTGGCCTCTTAATAAAATAAAAGCCCTGTCGTGTATTCATAGCACACTTATCAAGCAAGAAAGGCCAATTTCACTTGCTTTTAAAATGAATGTAGACTGAAGGAGAAGCCTCACTTTTACTCCTCTGACGGCCTCCAAAGCTCCAGTTACATTCAAAGGATGAAAGTAAGACATAACATTTTAATGGAGCTTGGAAAGTAAACACTGACATTAAGGTCAACGCTGCTTCCGGTGATTTTTTAACACTGATGCAGGTCAAACACACAGATGTGCATGTTTCACCTTTGTTTTGGCAGATGTAGCCTCATCTCCGTACTGAGGTTGTTGCGGCTTGTGTAAATGACAGTCCACAAGAAAATCTCCCTGATAATGCTGCTCTCTAGAAAACACTGAAAATCCAACACTATGATAAATTAGTTCATTATTCTGTACATTGTGATCTAAACCTCTACTTATGTGTGTGCACAGTTATAATTTGCTATCATTCTAATGATATACAGTAACCTGTGGTCAATGCATATTGAGCCCCAGGGAAAGGCTCAGTGTGCCCATAACAGCAGTGAAATATGACCAGCATCCTGGGGGAACGCATACGATTAATCGCTTTTAAAAGATGCCTGTTCTGTTTCAAAGCGTGTAATGAAATTACAGAGATTAAAGGGACTTTTATGAACTTCTTACCCCATTGACACAGGGACAACACAGACATCATCACTGGAAACACATTAAGAGAAATCAATAATTATCATCCATGGGATGCTGCTTGGGTGCGTTTGTCAGGAGAACACATAAAAGGAAGAGGTAAATACTCCAGATGAAGACTGTGAATTAAACTTGTGGCTGTAGGAGACAGCAGTAGACTCCCACTTTTGTTACAAAACAAAATGAAGCAGCATTAAAGGAACATATGATTCTGGCTGTGCTGCCTGGTGATATATTGTTGTGTTACTAGTCTCGAGGTGAGGATTGTACCACTAAGTCTGATGTCAAAATTGATTGGTCCCGCCTTTACCTCAAAGCACAAAGTCTGACTGCATCTGACTTGATAGTTCCTGAAGAAAATGTTGGTGATCTAGTGACGCCACCAAATGAAGGAAGCCGAGCAAATTAGACTCCTTCATTTTGTTTTGCAACGAATATGTCACAACATCTCCACAGTCTGGCACTGTGGATGATAACTGGACACAAAAAAGGAGAAAAAAAGACCACTGAAGATCCTAGACTAAAAAAAAAAAATGTTTTTGACAGTCGGCGCAGGTTGTTGAAGTGAAGAGAGCAGAGGTTTTAGAGCGGGTGTTACATAAACAGCAGAGTCTCAGAAAAGCTGTGTGTTGATCTGCTGTGGCCCCCTGTGATTCCCTCTTCCTTCAAAGCAGCTGCTGAAACAGGGAGCCGAACGCTCACATCATAAACTCTACAGCTACGACTCCCTTCAACAATTTACAATACTGTGTCACCCCCAACACAAACAAACACACATACATACTTACACATTTTACAATCCTTTCTCCATTCGTGGCCTCGTCTCACAGCAAAGCTTTTGTTAATTCTGTATACAGAAGCTTGTCAAATAACAGCCCACCATCTGAGTTATTCTGATAATAAAATATTCTGAGCTGACATTCACACTAATAAGCTTAAAATCGTTGGTTACCCAGCAGCAGTGATTATTCGTAGGTTATCCAGGATGCCTTACAGTGACTGAATATATGCAACACAGTTTAAACAGCTCCAGCATCTTAGTTAGTTAGTTCATTTTCTGCAGTGTACATATAAAAACACATGCATATTTATTTCATATTCAAGCAGCTGGTCTAGTCATAAATTATGAATAATGAAGAATTTTTCGTATATTTTCCCCATTAATACCCCAGACTGCAGACTGTGAAATCCCAAACAATAGGAGCATAGAGAGTTAAGCTTCACTGACAAGTTTTAGTCAGCAAGCTCTGCAGCGGAAGTTCTGACTCCCAAAACTTCTGTAACAGACAATAAGAAGTAAACTGTGTCACAAGTAGTTATATTATTGTCTTCAGAATTAACTTTTGTATTAATTATAACTTGAAAACCGCTTTTTCTTTAGTTACACTGACATTTTGGCAAAATAACTCCGCTTGCTGTGGTGTCACAAGTATATCGGTCGCCATCAGTGTTCATTTAAGCACTACCTCACTGCACTGGACAAAGTACAGCTACCAGCGACCATCTCCTAACATAACATTAAGCTGATCAAACAGAAATTTTCCCTGTAAGTCATCATAACCACAATTTTCATATACTATGACATGTGTACGTGTGTTTTACTTGTGCCAAAAAAAATTAAATAATGAGGTTGTAGGGATAAATGTACACTAAGAATGCAGGAGAGATGCAAATATACAAGGGATTACTTCAGATGCACAGCGCTAAACTGGTGTGAAATCAGCAGCCAATTCAGTGTTCTGCCAAACACAATGACATTCAGCAGTGCTCTGTGCTGAGGGGTAGATTAAGAAATGCATAACATCGCTCCTTTGCACAAGCATGAGGCTGAGGAGAACATCAGAGGAGGCGTACTGTACAGTCACGAAGAGAGCTATGCTTGGTCAAGAAATCAGGACAGGTGTGCTGGGAGTGATGCAGCAACACGCACGCATACACAGGAGCCGGAGAGGAGTTATCCCTTCATTTACTCAGCAGGAAATGTCAATTTTCCTAATTGTGCTCCTGCAGATCAGAGAATCTCTCAGACAAGGCAGGGAGACCCTGATCCACCATGAAGCCACTACAGGCAGACTGAAGAGCACTCTGACAGAGCATTTAACAGATCAATAACATGTTTACTGCTGGGTTCATGTCCCAGCTGCTCTGACTGTGATGCCCTGGTATTTTAGCTGTGACTCTTGTGATGGGTGGAGGGTAGAGAGAGTGAGAGGGGAATCCCTGCTGCAATAACAACTTGAGATCCTCCCTATGGACCTGTGCATTTAGCATGGCGTTCATGAGGACAGCATGAGTCGTGCTTAAAAAAAAAATCAATGCGCAAATAACAAATTTGGAGAATACTTGTCTATTTCGGTGAAAGAAAATAATAAATAGATAATGCGATTACATTCTGAGTGCATTAGGCGGCATTTATATGCAGCCCATTGAGTAGGATGCTGTAAGGTGTCAAATTGTTTGTATTGGCATCAGAGATTTAACGATAAGTTACGCGCTTGATTGATTTCCGTGTTGTATGATCTTGCTCGCGGTAAGATTTTCTAAAGTTGATCCACGTCTGTAGAGGGATATTTCAGCTGAAGTCCTCTCTCCATCAGCTCAACAGAAGGATGCTTCTATAGTATTCTGTGAAAAATCAGCACGCTGCCCAACAGACAGACCCAGTTTACGGGATTGCAGGCGGTCGAAATGTATATGAACTCCCCCCTACCTTCCACTTTGGTGAGGGTGAGCACCGGACTGTTGCAGGCGGACAGCGGGGCAACCCTTGCGGAGTGTTTCTTCATGATGATGAGCTCGGATGGGCTGAGCTCTAAACCGCTTCGACTACATCCCTGAAGCTGATTTGGTGCAGACACCAGACCTCTTGATGGGACCCTGGATGTTTCTAGAGCCGGTCTACTGCTCTCTGTCCCCTCGCGTCCATCCAACTCCCTGTTGATGATTTTTTCCCGACCTCTGTCGCGTCCCCCCACCCCCTTCTTCCACTTTCCTTCCCTCCTCAAATCTGCTGTATCCAGTGCGTCCTGGCTGGTCTCTCCTCACGCCTCACGCACAGTTTGGCAATTGCTGCAATTCGCCAACGTCACACATCCATCAGTCCCCCTTACAGCATCACAATCACCACCCACTACCCACACCCCCGCCCCTGATCCCGATGCAGGCGTGCCCGGCTGTCCTCCCCTACCCCCCGTGGCCGTGGTCTCTCCGGGGCAAAGGAAGCTCTGCGTGAAACTGGCTGAACGGAGGCATTGACCTGCAGCGCGCAGGCAAACTCCAGTCTATAAAAGGACTGTGTGACAGATACGATGGGACCAATGCAGTTAAGTTGAGAGTGCGGCGTGGGGGTGTGTTACCTATAAACACTCTAACTGGAGTGGTTTCTTGTGAATTAAATTATAATGAAACGAACTAATTGTAAATGTGGACCTCTTTAAATCTCCGCAATTAAGGCTCACTGAAGGTCCCCAGACCCCACTTTGCAATAGGCTACAACCTATTCATTGTAACCTGTGTTTCCTGATTATCCTCTTATTGCTATAATGATGTGAATCGCCTTTAAGATTAGCAAATAGATTTTAAAGAATTTAATCAAGGTGCTGGTTATGGAATTAAAGACAAGATGTTTCCTGAAAATGTACCTCAAGGCGATACAGTGCGCTTGTATCATTTTGGCATAGTGGTGTTTGTAATGTGTTAAGGTGTGGGTGTGATTTAAAGTTAACTTTATGCTCTCAGTGAAGAAATTGTATCATCCACAATTATTTTTGAAAAGTCAGTTTATAGCAAGAAGACACTTTTTTTTTTTAAGGTGTGGTTTTGATGACACATTGAAATATTCAGCATTACTCATTGTTTTCTTTTCTTATTTTTTCTTTTCTTTTGAAGTGGGTTTGATAAAGAGGATATGGTCATTATCATGGCAGTATAGGGAGATAACAGTTATTTGTAATCCCCAAGAATAATGCAACTTCACAGTAGTCCATTAACACCGAATGTTTTTCTGATAATATTCTCATGTCATTAGCATAATAAAATGTAGACAATAGAGATTGATTTATTCTACTGCATGATTGGTGTGTGTGTGTTGTCTAATTGTCAGGGTTTGCAGTGTTGTACAAATTGTGTTTAATTGACACAGAAAGATTAGGGGGCACCCATCCAGCGTTTTCTGTACTGGTACCTCAACTCGGGCTCTCTGACAATGCAGAGTAGTATACTGATCCAATACCAGTGCATTATTTCCCCAAATTAATTAATTAATAAAACCTTAAAAGCCCTTAATGGTCGGGCTCCATCTTATTTGAAAGAACTCCTTACACCATACTGCCCCACTAGAACACTGCGCTCCCAAAATGCAGGGCTACTTGTAGTGCCTAGGGTTTCTAGACGTAGAGCCTTTAGCCATCAGGCACCTTGGCTGTGGAATCAGACCCCTGTTTGGGTTCAGGAATCCATTTGATTTTTTACACTTTAAATAAATTTGACTTGACTTGCACTGTGTAGAACTCATTGGACGCATTTCTATATTGTTTACACATAACTGAATGAAAGAAAATGATAGCAGAAACAGAGTTTTATAATGACTTTAACAAAAAATAAACTATGTTTAATGTGGATCATGTCATGGCCAATTCCTGGTCTACAGGCTGGTATCTGGACTGATACCGATCTGCTGTATTGGATCAGAAAATATTGCAAAATCTTGATGACTTTAGGCAACTTCAATTAGTGTTGTGCACCAATTAACTATAAGAGAAATGTCCTAAATTAATTGCCATAAGCAGTCTTTATCTTTGCTGCTCAGATTCAGCTATTTTTAGTAAGTATTTAAGTAAATTCCAGCTGATTGACTGACCTGAGTTACAGTCCTGATAGCTTTCAGCTTCCCATCACCCCTTACATGTCCTCTCTTTGACTTTGCCAAAGCCATCACATTTCAAATTGTTCTGGTAGAAGTGGTGAAGTGGAGGTAACATTTTCAGGTTCATCCTTGAGGTGAGTGAGAGGTGCCCAGGTGCATTGCTGAGCAGTGACTTGTCTGTTACGCTTTTCTACCAATTGCAGAAACTGGTTTTGAAACCTGAAGTGACAATTCAGAGCTTCCCATCGAGTTTCATTACACTTTTAAACTGAGAGCTGTCCAACTCACTCTGTGGTAGCAGCTGGTCAACTGAAATTGCGCCTGACACTCTTTCTGTATATATCTGTATCATGTCCTTCTACATGGCCCTTGTGTTTCCCTCCTGAGAAGCCATTATAAACCAACAGATAATACATGAGAGGGGAGCAGATCACTGTCAGTGGTACAAGTTGAAGTGCTCAGTATTGATCCAAGAATGCCTCCGCTGTCCCTCTGACCCTCATTAATGATTTCAAAGACATACATGTGTGTAGTGTGTCTGTAGTGGCTCTGCATGTGTGTGTGTAAAAGTAGCAGAGGGTGAGCATGCCCAAAGGAAGCTGCACTAAATTATTCACTGCTTATACTCTACCTCACACTCAAACAAGAATCCCCTGCCCTGCCTAACTAGGACAGGGAGCTCTAAAAACACTCTGCCCAGACCCAGTCTGAAGTCCCTCAGCAACCAAATCCACTGGAACCTTTACTATTTTCCATCACTTCCCACTCCTGTGTTTGGGTTAGAAAATGGAAAATGTCAGAAACAGTGGATGGGGGCTAACTGATGAAGTGCAAGAACTCACAGTGAACTAACTAAAAGAGCAGCACAGGATGCTTGATGGATAAACATTCTAAACATGTCAACTGTGAGTTATATTGGTGTGTGTCACAGTGAAAGTCACAATTTGTGTGTGTGTGTGTGTGTGTGTGTGTGTGTGTGTCTGTGTGTGTGTGTGTGTGTGTGTGTGTGTGAGCCCCATTTGGGCTCTGCAGCTGCCAGCTTTCTTTGGGAATTAATCATGTCAGTTTTCAGTAGTTTATATGGTGAGAACAAGAAGATTCAGTCACAGTGCACATGCTATTATTGATAGAAAAGACAGGGAGGTGGAAATAGGTGGAGCGGGTGAGATCATTAAAAGATCCCAGTCAGTGACTCATAGACTTTTATCTGCAAATACGGAGGAGGATCAAACCAGTCCATGCTCTGAGACACCACATGACAACTCTCTCTCTCTGTAACACAGATGCACATAATGTATGTGAATAGGGATACGTGTGCATGAGCAATAAGAAGTGTAAAAAGGTTCGGCAATGTTTATTCATGCTGAATATTGATGGAAGCTGCAGTAGCCATTTTCAAGTCAAACATCTTTAACTGCACCAATCAGTGCGGCTATGATGTTCCTACGGATGGTCAAATCAACCAAACATGGAAATGCTTCATATGAAGCTTTTCTGGGACAAAATAAATGCAACTATTGAAGACATCAAGGTATATGGCATTCCAAGCAATGGTGCTGTCAGGTACTTGAAACAACTGAGGTGGCTATTCAAGAAAGAGAGAGATACCTGATAAAATGTGTCCCGGTAGCCAGCAAAAAACACTATAATAAGAAATGAGTGCAAAGCTTATCCTCCAGGGACTATGCACTACAATTCATTCATACAAAAGGAGGTAACACTAATTTTATCAGGAGACCAATGCTGGATATCTATTTGTATTTACTTGATACATCATATATTCACCTCTTTCACAATTACAAATCAGCTGTTCAATGTAATCCTATGGAGCGGGGTGGGATGGAGAAAAACATTTTATTGATTATGTATAAAGGTGCCTCGGCTACAAATCAGACCACATGGATCACTTGATAGTGGAAGATGACTGACTTGGAGTGCTAAAAGGTGTGTGCAAGAGTAAATGATTTCCTGCTGTCTGATCTCAATTAACAAACAGTCCCAATGTGAGTAAACATGTCGGCTTAATTTGTGTACAGCAGCTTGTGTCTGAGCTGTTGTAGTTGCCTTTTTGCCAAAACATTAACAGATATGTTATTGGCGTTTCCTGTTCAATTACACAGCCAATCCTGACTTAAGCTAAATCATTTCCTTTTCTAACCCCAATAACAACCACTTAAAGTAAGCCTTACTCAGCTGAAAATAAGAAAGCTTAGAGGCTCTTGCAGTCCATGACCATAAGCAGGTCCATGCAGGTGGATAATTTATACTGTAATTTATCTGTGAGTTATCAAAAGTCAGATTTATCTACCTAAAATGTGCATTCAAAACATGTGGAAATAAAAATGAATCACCACATCAGTGGTTAAAATGAGAACAGTTACTCTTTAGATGATCTGTTCAGGAGGGCCACAAAAGCATTATATGTTTATGTTACATGAATGAAAATAAGCATAATCAGTGAGATATGTGTCAAATGTCCATTCAAGAAAATGTTAAAATGCTGCTATGCTATTAGCCATGCTAGCAGTTTGGCTTCAGGGACACCAATGTCAGTCAGCGACATTGGAACCCTTTGACTTTTCCTCTTGTGCCAGCACAACGTTCACATTTTCAGTTTTAAGTCAAATGTCTCAACAATTATTGGATGGTTTGTATTTTATTTTATTTTTTCACAAATATCCATGGTCTCCAGAGGATAATGACTTTCCTCTAATGTTAGCACATGTCTTTAGTGCTCGCTGGATTCAAACTTATTCTTATCCAGTGAAATATCTCAAAATCTACCATCGAACTGCCCATTCAATTGGTGATTTCCAGCTGTATCCAGTGACAAGTGATCCCTGACTTTTCCTCTAGCGCAAACACGAGGATGATTTGTGGTTTTGAGTGAGATGTCTTGACAACTACTGGATGGATTGCCAGGAATTATTGTGCATGATTTGTATAAATTGCTAAACTTTTCATTTAGCGCCATAATCAGTGCAAAGTTCTAATTTGTCATTTATGTCCAAATAGGTCCACTTTCATGTTTTGCGCTAATTAGCAAATGTTTGAATACTAACTTATATGGTGAAATGGGTAAACAAATATCAGCATGTTATCGTCATTGTCAGAATGTTAGCAAGCTAAAGTTAGTTTTCAACTCAAAGCAGCACTCACAAAGGAGCTATAGCTGTGGACTCTTCTTTCTTAGGTTACTTTTTGCAAACTTTTCCCAGCTTTTTCAGTACAAGTAAAGCAGATGAGACTATGTACACTAACATTAAAACTGGTCATTTAATTTTAATACTACAATGAATATTAATGGTGCAGTTAATATTAATATCAACTATTGGCAGTGTTGTCTTTCAAGTAAACTAACTAATTTCAGTGCTTGCTTCCCTCTGGAAAAAAGTAAGTGCATTTTTTATCCTCTCTGAACCAACCCTCCTTCCACTGTTCCAGTCCAGGTCAGTGCTGGCCCCTGATCAGCATGAAAAACAGGTAGCAGAGCTGTAAACATGAGTGCTGAGGGTTCATTACAAAACTGAAAAGGAGTCTACCTCGCTGCCACACACTTAATAACAACTCCCAGGTGTGAGAAAGGAAGAGTGGCAGGTTGTGGCATGACGTCCTAAATAACAGCTTGTTTCAAGTACCAGAAAGGTCAAGTCATATTAACTTTTCCTCTGCCTTTGCCCTATACATCTTCAGAGCAGACATAGCTCATCTGTGGAAGCAAGAAGCGTTTGTCAAGGTACTGCAACCAACAGCAGGGTAGATTAATTGCCTCAGCGGGTTCCCCTGGGGTGGAGCAGGGAGAAAGATCAATACACATGTGAAATCTTACACTTAAAAATGCTGTGATAACTGCAACAATACTGATTACATTAACATATACTGTAGGTTGATGTTTTTGTAAGAGAGATTCCACATCAAATATACTCATCAAAATGATTGCAAATCAACCTCATGTTGTTTGGAGATAAATTAATACCTCTGTGCATTATCTTAATATATCTTCTCTCCAGGAAAGTAGCATGAAATTACATGTGGTGTGATGATATAAACAGCGATTGTTCACTCCATGGGATTTGCTGGAGTTTCTGATGATGTTGCTGTTCACAATGATTGGCAGTATATAGGCAACCCTCTGAAAATAAACAAACCAACACTGCATTAAAGAAAGAGGGAATTTAAACTTTTACTTCTCTCACAAACTCACCTTTTTATGTCTTTGTTTGCAGTTAAGATATGCTAAGAGATGCAAGATCAGCCTCCAGTAGGCCTATTCAAATAATGAAAAGTTGACTAATTCAAGCAAAAGCCAGCAAAGTATTCACATTTGAGAAATTGGAACCAATAAAAGTTTTCTGATAAACTGGCTTTTGAAAATTAAGCGATTATTAAAATTGCTACAATTAATTTATTGCTGGTTGATTAATCAACTAATCCATTCGCCTCTAGATTACAATCAGTACCTTTCTACATCTGCTCGCTAAGGAAATCACAAATAAATAGTCTGACTGGGAACTTGAGAAGAGTACATAAGTCTGAGAGCTTATAACCTCCCACTCAAAACAGAGAGCTGTCTAGGAGGGAGACAGAAAGTGCTAGACTGGCTGCCACTTTCAAATAAAGTAATGTGGGAGTTCCTCTTAATTACAACCACAGCTAATAAAGTCCAGCAGCATCTATTAAATGCCGTCAAGTTGTAATACCTAGTGATAGCCCTTATAATCGCGCTCTACCCTGGTGGGCCATGCTTAATCAGGAAGAGTGAGTCTCCATTAAATTTGCATCCCACTGGAGGAATCAGCCCCAGACAGCACGTTTCTCCTTTTCAACGAAGGCTGTTTCAGAGCCACAAAATGTGAAGTGTTGAAGTTTTCTCCGTGGTGCAGATGTGCAGGCAGGCCCAGAGGCTGTGGTCCAGTACAGGGCCCTGCACACTGTAGGACATGTGAGCAAGGATGCTTTAACTGATGATTTTGACCAGTACCTGACACAGTAATGCCAAACAAGAGGGGTACAAAATTGGACTTGACACGCAGGCAAATTGGAGACAGCTGGTGAATCTTATCTGTAGGAAATGTCCTTGGAGCCCATCTTAAAAGGAAACATATCACCTCCTGTCTTATTTGTATATTATAGATCACAATGCTTTTTTTTACCTGTAAAATAAATCTAATAAACTGTAGACACTAATGAAGAAAAATTAACATGTACTCATTTTGTGCTTTTATGATTTCCTTAGTGTTTTTCCTTTGTGTGTCTTCTTTTATGGCAGCTAAGCCACACAGATTTTGTCTGAGCTGAGATCAAGGAAAGGTTGGAGGAGACACAGCACCACAACAGTGGTCTCAACATAATGCATCTTCCACAAGGAAGCTACTTAACTCCTACTCACTGCAGGAACAAAGAAACTGACCCTTCCACCCTAACTGCTGCTTAAAGAGAGAAGTTTCTGCAGAAGACAATGGATGCCCACAGAGCAAGCTCTATTCTCTCCAATAAATGGCGCTGGCTCCCTCTGTTGCCAAGCTACAGTATGACTATTTCATCTTTTTTTTCTTTTTTTACTGGGGAAGCAATATTGCCTGATTAACTTTAAGTTTAGGATATATGTTACTAGCAAGTAAATTTGATTTTCATGTGGCACCTGCCCAGTGTTTAACTACATTTTATGCATTTTTAACATTCAGAGCGGTCCGTGGATCTCAAATAGAAAAGGCCCCCAGTTGTTTTTGCTGAAGCAGCTCCTCTTTAAACTGCACTTATCTCGCTGTGCTAAACATTATTCAAAATGTTCTAAATTGCTGTAATTAGGGGGCAGCATTTCCAAAAGCTTCTCTCCAGCATTTGCATTTATATCAGGCTATTTCATGAGCTGTGTGGGCATAACGTTCAAACATATTTTGTTCTTATGTAGTCTTTTCCATTGTACTATAAAACATTATTTATGAAAAGATCTTGGATGATGCATTTTGTTGTAGTTACAACAAGCACTTATGTCAGAACACCAAGTAATTTGTACATAGAGCCCCACAACATGTAACGAGTGGCACATTTTATATAATATATTTCTGAATGATCTAGAAGAAAATGGTACATATGAGGTGCATTCATGCTGACTTCAACACCAATTACTGACACCTGTAGGGACAATATCCGGACACTGCAGAGCTACATTGTGCCGGTAGGGGGCACTCTGACCACATGTAAAAATTTCACACAAAGACACCTGCTCAGGGTTTGGATGAAAAATTGACCAAGAAATCATACTGAAGCCCAGCAGTGGAGCAAAAGTGGGACAGCAGCAATAAAAGGTGATGATGTGACCCACTACCCACCTGTACAGATGACTTAAATAAAACCAGACATACACATTTTAAAGCACATAACCATTTTGAAAAGATTTCAGATATACACACCACTATAGTACACACAGGTGAAAATACTAACAAACAGCATGGCAGCTGTTTGTAATCTCTTCTCACCTTCTCCTCTCTCTCTTGTCCATTTTTAGAGCTATGTCACACTGTGAGGCACTCACTCCCTCACTCCAATTTTTGATTTGAGATTTTTTTCCCCCAAAGCCTCATCCTTCGTAATGAGGTGACAAAAGGCTACAGTGAGTCCACAGTGACCTGAATGCACTGACAACGGCCTGTTTTTGGTCTTTTCCTGGGTTAGAGTCTAAATCCAGCCTTATCCTTTCATTTGCAGAATTTTTTTTTTTTTATGACTTAACTGCTAACCCTAAGCAAGGTTAATTAACATTAATAGAAGCGATGTTAATCAGCAACGTGAATTTCAACAACGCTCCGGAGAATGTATTTTCTTCCCTGAATTTTTTATATACTTTTATTGATCCCTCAAGCAGGAAACTTATTTCCCCCCTCTTTCAAGTTGGGATGTGGAACGGAAAAGCCAATGAGTGATTAAAAGGTTTACAGAAGGAGTGAGGAGTTATTTATGTTGCTGAAGGATGCGCCAACACGTATGTCAGCACAAAGGGATTGAACCTCTGACATTCAATTTGGAGGTGCCCTCGCTAACTGCTAGGCCAATCCTGCAGCTCTTCATTAAATCGCCTAAACTAATTAAAAGAACATTATTTGAGCCTAAGCAGTGACCAGGCCCAAAATCCTGATGCAAATGTTGGAAATGGGGGACCTGTTGCCACCTTTCATACACTTTTCACTGTAGAAACAGCCTGTCTCCCTGCCAGTGACATTGGACCTTAAATGAGGGCTTCATCTAATCCCCACCTTTGTTACAGCTGATGCCATGGAGACTGCTGACAGAACTGTGACCATCCTGTGCATAAATGAGAGTGGCGCATAACAGTAAAATAAGGCACCTGAGACTCTACACCTCAATTAGGCAGAGAATTGGTGACATGAATCTATTTGCTTGGACATAACTGAGGCTGGCAGACTGACAAAAATTGGGCATAGGACTCTGACTTTTGTGGTAAATAATTCAAAGCTAGGGAATAAGTTCAAACACCAGGAAAGAAACTTAAACACAGTTGGCAGCTGGAGCAGTAACAGTATGAGAGTATGAGAGGCAGAGGAAAGGTGTTTATTGACTGCCAAGAGGAAAGAAGAGGTTCATTCTGTCCTGTATAATCACACAATCATTAGCTTCAGATCTGTGTCTGTCTTTGAAGTGTTCAACCAGGTCGCTTTCAACACTAATCAAACTGGTTTCTGATCACTAGCGAACATATCTTTCCATCCGCTAGAGCAGCAGGTGTTTGGAGGCCCTTCAAAAGACCAGGGGCAGGTGTGTGTGTTGTCACTAGTGTAAAATGCACACTCTTTCTCCCCATTCATCTCCACTTCTTAGTCCAACCTCAAACAGTGAGAACACCCGGGCAAATAGTGAACAGTGAGTTTCTGAATCACTGACAAAAATAGAACTTGATGCACTTGCGTTTCCAAAGATGTAAGTGCACAGCTTTATGCACATGGTACAGTGTTCATAGGAGAGCTGTTTTCTTTTTCAGCCGGTGATGGGATCACCAGAAATGAAGCAATTTATCATTCCAATCAGGACGGTTCTCATTATAGGGAAGTCTCCTCATTATAAGTGCAGTATAAGCAACATGGGTGACAAATGTCACCTGAAATTATGCTCCGCTCTCCACAGTAATTACCCTGAATTCACGATGACAAAGAGGAGAAAAGTGCTGTACATCTGAAGGTTGTATTGTCTGTGTTTCAGTCCATTTGCAGCATCTGGGCAGGATATAAAATTAGCCTTTATAATCTCTGTGCATGAAGAAACTTAAAACTCTTATTTACAGTAGACAGTGTAATGAGAGCCCTATGCTCTTCACTAATTAATTGTACTAATATTTATTAGTATTTATAATTGTCATTTATTCTTGCTCAAAAGACATTAAAAGCACATTCCAAACTGGATATGTCCAGCCACTGGAGATAAAACACAGTAATCAAAGCTTTCAAAAGCTCAATACGATTTACGTCATAAACAGTTTTGAAAGAGTATTGTCTTTAAAGGGTAGATGCATGGTAAGTACTTGGTCAAATGGAGGCCTGTGCATTGGATTGATTTGAATAAGAACTGTGATTAAGTTGTTCTGTACGTGTAGTGGGCTAAGGGATGTGAACCAGTCAGCTCCCTGAGGGGGAGAGGAGGTTCCATTCTTCCTGGCTCCTTCTGCACTCCCCCATTGGCTGTCGGCTCTCATCCATGTCCACAGCTCCCTTAATTGCCTGATTTCCTGACCCCACGTTGAATACTTTGTACGCTGAGGGCTGGGGGTTATAATAATGACTTACTGTGACATGCATTGAGAAGACTCATTTCCTTGGCTATCAGTGCCCTCACGAACTGACTTAAGCCCCATCACAGACCTCTTGATTTAATACTTAAATTAAATCCTCATGTTAGATTTTATTAGGCACAAAAGTGTTTCTGACCAAATTTTCTGGCTCTGTGTTTTTCAGATGAAATCACTATAAAATGAAAGGAGACTTTGTTACTCACTCCTCTGTTCAGATGTATGAGGAAACACAGCTGGAAAACAAAACTTTGCATAAAACCAAACCTGTCAGAAAAGTTATGTTCTTTTTAAGGAGAACAGAGAGGTAAGGATGAAACCATTATCACAACAATGAATAATATTTTAAGTGCTGAGATGTCATTTTTCAAACAAAACACCAACATTTTCCTAGTTCTACCTTCTTATATGTGAATATTTGCTTTATAGTAAATTGAATCATTTTGAATTTTTAGCCAAGCTAGTGGCATGCTAGAGATGGTAATGTCTGTCAGTCGGTCAGTCCACCACCTTGGCTCTAGACTAAATTATCTCAACAACTATTAGATGGATTGCTATGACATTTTTTACAGAGATGCATGGTCCCCAGAGGATGCATCCTAATTTGATTTGATTTGATTTTCGTACTCACTGTTTGGAATGGATGGGACTATTAGGACAAAACAAGTAGTTTGTGGATGTCAGCTTGGTGAGATTTCTATTTTTACTGCACATATTAATTACTCAGCTGAGCTGTGCTTGACAATATCATCAGATCATGTTGTGATTATACTGTAAGATGATTAAACATTTTTACTGCCCAGCTCTATTTTATAGCTGAATCTACAAAACCATAAAAACCTAGAATGCACTTTATAGTGTTGAGGTTCTGCAATGGCAAAGTAACCGACATTTTGCTCAAACATTTATTTATGACAGTTTCTGAGCTCTGAAAGAGTACACAAGCGGGGACATGAAATATCTTTTATGTCATGTCCTGTTCATCATCTTGAACAGTTTGTAATGTATTGCATCGAGCACTTTAGATCTATTACAGTCAGGCAACATGAAAACTCATCATCAGGGGAGTTCTCCTATCTACTATTTATGAAGTCCATAAATCCATGCAGTGAGGATCCAGAGAGATGGTCGGATGCGCTTGCTCATGGCTTTTGAAATCATAAGCAAATCAACTGCTTACGCTCTCATAGTCATTAGTGATCCTCCTGCGAGCACACCAAGAATCTATGAGATGGAATGAGAGATTGAGAGACTCGGCTAGACAACAGTGTACTACTTACAGGTGTGATCTTGATGTGAAACTGCAAATAAACAAGTAAAATTTCAATACATCTGTATAATCTTATCTATTTCAATTTACCACTTATGATTTGAACTAGTGACACCTATAAGCTGATTGTAGTCCATATTTCTATTTCCGCTAATTAAATCTCTTAGAAAAAAAAGATAACGTTCCAAAAAGAGCGCACGCAGTCTTCGGTGAGGATTACTTCCCTTCAGTTTTCAAACATTTACTAATGATAATTTTTCTCATGCAGCAATTAGCTGGCCCATCACAGCCTATACACACTACAGAGGCAGTGTGGGATGCTCCATCATCTACAAATAGATTCATCCAGTTGGTCTTCTTTGTTGTTGTTCTTCTGAGCCTCTTCCTCTTTCTCTGACAGATCTGTTCAGACTTTGTGTGGCTTTTATGACCTCCCTCAGGAAGCAACTCACTCTGACACATTTACAGTGGCTTGTGTGTACACCATCAGTGTCCTATCAGGAAACACATCACCTGCTTAAAGGAATAGTTTGAATTTTGGAAAATATGCGTTTTGGTTTATTTGCTTTCTTGCTGAGATTTAGATGAGAAAATCGATGCCACTTTCATGTCTGTGTGGTAAATAAAAAGCTACTGCCGGCAGCTGGTTAGCTTAGCTTAGCATGAAGACTGGAAACAGAGGAAGACAGCTAGCCTGTTTAAAGTGAACAGAATCCAGCACCCGTGAAGCTCACTAATACCACATTTTATGTTTGGTTTTTTTTAAATCTGTACAAAGGCTGAACAACGGCTAGTTGGTTTCATGGGGAGTTATGTGCCAGACTATTTCTCGGGCTTAGTGTCTAGGCAACCAGTTAAGAAATCATCTGACGTATTACCCCAGTGAAATCAAACTTGTGTTCTTTTTGTACTGATTAGACAAGCGTGGTGTACTGTGTTAATAAGTGGGCTTTAAAGGTGCTGGCAAGATTTTGTTACAGAATCAGTTTAGCTGATCTTCCCCCCTTTTCTAGTCTTTATGCTAAGCTAACAGGCTGCTGGCTGTAGTGACACGATCGTCTTATCTAAATATTGCAAAGAACGTGAATAAGCATATTTCACAAGGCTTTAGTCAGTGGCAAAGAGTGAATATGCCTTGCCCTGAAGAGTTATGCGCAATGTCAACATTAACGCACGGCGAGAGAATATGTCTCATCCTCTGATGGTAACACCAAGCACGGTATCCTGTGGGGCTGTACCAACGCAACCCCCACCTTTCCTCCACCACAAACTCTTTGCCATCTCTAAACCTAGACACGTGAAAAATGCTTCTATATGACTGCCAGGACCATCTAAGGGAGATCAATTCTTGAAAAATATACTTTCCCCAAGTGTAGTGAATCAAAATACGTAAAAACTATGTTATATACAATAAGCTTAAAATAAGCTCAGGGTTGCAATACCTTCCAAATTTACATCATTACTTACGTACTGACTAGTAAGCAAACACTTAACCAAATGATGACTATTATTCACACACCATGGATGGCTGCTCCTGTTTGTTTCTCCCTTGCCCTAGACAACAGAAACCTTCTCCAAATTAATCTCAGGCGTCAAATGCTGAGCTCACTTTGATTTTTGCTGCAGGGGTAGAAGAAATGTTTCTCTTCTCCAAGTCCCTACCTGCATTTACTTTGAAGAGAAAAGTAACTAAGACCAAGAGTCGGGGTAAACAAAGACAGAGAAGATGGGACTGGAATACATGTAAGGAGCAGATGGGTTGATGGATGGGATTGCAGCTCTCACACTGTTGTAAACGTTCATACATTAAAAGAAGAAAGGCCTGTCAGACAAATGAAAACAGACAAACAGTGCACAACATAGGAAGGTGGCGTGAGCAGATGTTGCATGACTGTACAGGGAAGAAATGAGGATAATAATAGTGCATCATCAAAAGGGATCTTATGAGAGAGTCACTACTACTACACTTTACTATTTTTTGTTTTCATCTACATTTTCCTTTACACAACAGATTACACAACTCAACAATTTTGCATCTTTGCTACCAGCAAAGTCTTGTATTTGGACCGTATGTAATTCAGGCATGCACGCTCATACAGTAAAGTGATGCTGTGTGGTGCATCACAGCAGTCAATGTCAGTGGGTCAATGGTTGCATTGTTTGTTAGTTTTAAGTACTTTGTATTTTACAGTTACAGTATAAAAAAAACACTGCAATCTATGTATGACAGCCAAACATGTATACAGCTTGCAGTTTTATGCAATCATGAAATCTGTCTGGGCAATCAAATGTGTAGCTAATATCCAACAAAATTATATATTTCATATATGCTTTAAAGAGAAATCATTTTTTTGCATTCTTGCAATTTGCTGCATATAGTCTGGATCGCTATAAATCTTACTTTGACAAAAAGAACTACTTTTGAATAGGGATTTGCCTTTTTCACACTGAAGCAAGTACATATCCTAATCATCGACTAAGTTGTAATCATCTATCAAGAATCACTGAACAATGGACAAATCTGCAGCAACCATAGGCAGCAACGCTCAGTTTACTGGCAATACAATAACTGTATTGTTATTGTACTAACATACTTTAAATGTGAGCAATCGGCCTGACTTCATGTTACCGGAACATTTTGTGAATTTGTTCCTCAACATAAATGTATCCTTGGGGACAAAGTATCTGGTTTAAAACAACATGACTAAACACAATTCGTCATCATCTCTTTGTTGTCAGCCTCTGGACATTGTGAGTGACTAATGCTCATGAGAACAGCATTGACCCCAGAGAAAGACAGACACAATATATTTACTCATTGTTTACAATATGTTTACTGGCCCATGGTCTGATTTGCTGGTAGAAAAGTGACAAATTCTGGTCACTAGTGAGTGCTAATTGTCTTGAAGTTGCAATTTTTTTCTGATTTTCTGACTGTATGATAATTAATGCATTGTACAATGATACAAATGTCATACACATACTCCTACATGGTTGTTGTTCTGTTAAAAGTGCACCAGTATATTAATCATTTAAGTGCATTGTAATATAAGTTAATTTATTCATGATTCTTATAATTAATTAATCTAATATAATTAACTTATCTACTGCCTATAGGCCTTTACATGTATTTGTGTGGTTTGAGAACATCAACAGTCAGTGTCCATAAAACTCTTCAAAAGTGTGCAAGAATCTAGCAGTGCAATGGGAAACAATATATTTGATCCCATTCTCAGAAACAAAATGAAAATAGCATTCAATAATTCAATAAATATAACACACAGCCGTGTACAATTGCTCATTTAGCCAGTCAAAGTGGAAAATGTGATCAGTTCCATCTAATAAATCTTGATACAGCATTAAATTACTCTTTTTGGCCAATCAGGGGCAGAAGAACAAGCTGTTAACAGAACACTGAAATGTTATGTCACCTTAGTCTTTATGGTGAACCTGTTAACATTTTCCTATTTACAGATCTAGCAATCACTATATAACATTATAATTAATTTGGAGTGCTTTATGTTTAACTCTCCACCAACTCCTGAATGAAATATCTGTGTCCAACTTATGTGTCAATCTACCGTCTTGAAGTTTTCTTGCTACAGCTATACATCTCTTAATCAGAACGCCTCTTAATCAGCTGACAAGGAAGCATAGTGACTAACGCCTGTGTGTGTTGGATTCTGTTGCATCTCAGGCCTCAAAGCTGTGAGAAGGTCAGCTGTCGGTCATGCACAAGGTATGACACCAAAAATGTATATTGCTCTGGGAGTATAGAGGCAATACAGGCGTTAATGTGGTAGGGATGTGCGAAGCTGGCAGAAAAGGTAAATGAAGCTTATATTTTTCTGAGAGTTTAATATTACTTAAATGGAGAGGAGTAAGAATGCGCTCGTAGATATAGGAGAAGAGGCACAGGGGTATGACAGCAGTGCCCAACTTTTTATAACTGGGTCACTTGATACTTTTCTCCCAAACCAATGCTTAAACTACAGGACTGAGACATAGATAGAGCTGACTTTCATTTTTTCCTTTATTCAACCATTTTCTTCTTTTATATTCAGGGACGTCACCAGGATTAAAAGACTGGGGGGGGGGCTGACCTCAATATCAGCTGCCCTGCCAATCTCTTGCTTCTCTCTCTCTCCTAAAATATCTTCCAATATCCATCTTGTCAATGAATTAAAGGATATACTGGTACAATAGCTTTAACAGGGACACCATGACATATAGTTTTTACTGACAACAACATTCTATGGGGACTGATATTGTTTAGAAATAGGCTACTAGAGATAGGTAATATTAATGGCGTTCACATTATCAACACTAGGGTTTTCCATAGCCAACTAAAATATCCTCTTTCCTTTACCTCAAGTAAACATAGCTTAAGTTCAGCAAGTAACAGTCACTAACAGCAACTTACAGTTTCACTCTGTATCACTCACTGTGCTGAATCAGTCTTCCTTCACCATGTCTGTATGGCTGTGTGTGTATCTCTCTCTCTCTGTAGTATCATTGCTTGGCAGCTCAAAGGTAGCCTGCCTCTGGGTCCTAGTGCCCAAACAAAATCTAATAATTATTTTTCTTATTATTATTTGGGGGGGATAAGATCATGTTAGGGTGCCCCCCCCCCAAAAAAAAGAAATTAGTCCTAACGATCCATGGTTATATTGATAACGTCTGCACTCACTGTTCTAACTGCTATGATTCTCATCCTTCCCCATCAAGATGCCCAAATAGGTCTCCTAATTACTTACACAACCCCATTTACACTTTGCTCTCTCTGCTCCCGAGCACTGGTCTTCTGTGGCCAACACAGACGATGATGACCCCAGATTAATTACGCAGAGGTAGGAGTCATCACTTCACAACTTCTAATTAACAGCAGAAAGGAGTGAGGAGGAGAAAGGGATGACAGCAGGACAGGATTCGGCATTAAACAGGGAGGATATCCACTCCAAGAAGAGCGAACACTAAGAACGGAGCATTATGGCTGTATTTTAGTTAGTCCTATTGTCTTTAGGATTTATTCTGTGGAACAACTACCAAGCTGAGGCAACCAGATATTACATAAGGTTCATGCATGCAAAATGTGTATGCTTTCCATCAAGCAAAGTGTCCTTGTGCAAGAAATACTAAAGAAATACCCAGTTCTGAACTTAAATGGATTATTTTCCACAATACTCTTTAAAGCCAACTGAATTGGAGGTCCTCATATGCACCTCTGCACCCACCCCTCTGTCCCTGTTAATCTCCACCACTTTGGATGACACTGGTGAGCAAAGATGAGCAGCTGACAGAAACAAGACCGAAGGATTTCTTCTTCAAAGCAGTATAGCTCATTTGCAGCTCCTGCAGTCCACTGGGCACAAGGGAGACTTCAGGAGCAGGTGTGTGATGATCTATGCATCCCTCTAAATTATAGATGAGATGTTACGCAACAGAAGCTGCTTCTACTGTTCCGGAGTAAAAAAAAGCCTAAAATACACTTGTTCAGATCAGCCTCACTTGCACCACTTGGACAGAACAGGAAACTATAAATGTTCAGCTCAAACAGTGTCTTTTAAAAACTGGGAAATTATTTAGGGACTTATTGAACTCAGAAATTCCAGTGATTTGGGTGCCACTACACTTGTAACCTTTCTTCCTGCAAGACATGGCAACACCCCAACCTTGCTCTCCAAAACATAAATTATTTTTATTTATCTTTAAACATGTTGAACCTACTGGGCCAGTATGCTCAGTACATCACTGAATATTGTTACTTTTGTGCCCAAAAGAAATGTCTCCTGTTAGATTGTTCCTTTCGTTGCTGGCTTACCAGTACCTCTGGTTGCCTGAGACTGAGAGCTGAGGGAAGATAATTTGCTGTTCAGTACTCATACTCCTACAGAGACGATGCCTCAGTGCCTCTGGTTATAAGTAAGACTCCACAGTTATTGATACATAAATACCCACAAGTGGAAAAGGACTGTATGTCTAAATAATCCCATTTGAATTTGATATGTACCCAAAATATAATCTTTTTACATTAAATTTTAAAATATATAATGATGACCAAGTCCTCTGAGTATATGATTTTGTTTTGTATGTTATGCACTTTACATGTAGCACTCCTTCTTTCTTTATGCATACATGTTAAGACATGTATGCATAAAGAAAGAAGGACATTATAGAGATGAATCTCTGTGGGGAAATGAATAGTTTACCTAAATACTGTACTGCTGTTGCCTCAATTTCTTTTATTGCTTTTTGCTCTGTCTCTTTGTGGATGACTCCATGAGAGTTCATGTGCACAGTGACTCCGTGTACATACGTAAGATGATTTTGCCCCTTGACTGGACATCAACCTACATGACAAGACGTGTGTCTGTTCTGTGGTTGCAGTCGCTTGGCTCGAATATGGGCTGCAGATGTGGAGGAAGTTGATCAAGGTTGGAGGGGTTTCCTTTCTAGTCTAATACACACCGTGAAACTTCCACTTCACACAGAGAAATACATTTTTTATACCCAATGAATCAATTTATTTGTCTGTTTGGCTGTGACAAATGAACTGAAGTGCCAGTAATAATAATATAATAATAATCTTTATTTGTAGAGCACTTTTCAAAAACAAGTTACAAAGTGCTTTAACAAGTGTAAAGACAATAATACCCAAAAGACAATAATACAAAAACAATACAAGATAAAAGCAAGTAAACATTGAAAAGACTAAAATACACGTTTAAGATAAATATAAAACAAGTAAAATAGAATAAAATAAAAGGGATAAAATCAAGTCAAATAAGATCGGGAAAGGCTCTCCTATAAAAGTATGTTTTAAGAAGGGACTTAAAAGAGTTCACTGACTCATACTTGATTCATACTGTTCCAGAGCCTCGGGGCCCTGACAGCAAACGCTCTGTCCCCTTTAGTTTTCAGTCGAGACTCTGAAACAGACAACAGACCTCTGCCCGAGGATCTCAAGGAATGTGCTGGTGCGTATGGGACTAAAAGGTCAGAAATATAACAAGGCGAGAGGCCATGAACAGCTTTAAAAGTGATCAATAAAATTTTAAAGTCAATTCTAAAACATACTGGGAGCCAGTGTAATGAAGCTAAAATAGGGATGATGTGGTCATATTTCTTTGTTCTGGTTAAAAGCCTGGCAGCTGAGTTCTGGACAGTCTGGAGTCGATCAGTAGATTTTTGGGTTAAACAAGTTAAAAGGTTGTTGCAATAATTCAGGCGTGATGAGATGAAGGCGTGTAAAATGGTCTCGGTGTCCTTAAAAGTTAACATAGATCGAATTTTTGCTATATTTCTAAGTTGATAAAAACATGAAGCTTTGTGGTGTGCTACTTGAAATTTAAATTGCTATCAAACCAGACACCAAGGTTCTTTGCCACAGGCTTAATGTGATTTACTAGGGAACCAGCAGATAGCAGTATTTGTTTTGCCATCTGCTGGGACCCGATGACCAGGATTTCTGTTTTGGCTGAGTTCAGCTGGAGGAAATTATTTGACATCCATTTTTTAATTTCACAAAGGCAGTTGTTAAGTGAACTCAGCATTCCAGGATCTGTGGATCTGAAGGGCAAGTACATTTGTGTGTCATCAGCATAAATATGAAAAAAAAATGCCATGTTTATGGATAATATGTCCAAGGGGAAGCAGATACAAGGAAAACAACATGGGTCCTAAGACCGACCCCTGAGGCACACCATATTTAACTGGACAGAACGAAGAAACATAGTTGTTTACAGACACGCAAAACTTCCTATTTGACAGGTAGGATGAAAACCATTCTAAGGCAGTACCAGAGATCCCCACCCAGTGCCTCAGTCTGTCTAACGATGTTGTGATCAATGGTGTCAAAAGCAGCGCTAAGGTCCAGGAGTACCAGAACTGAGCACATACCTTTATCAGCAGACATTAAAAGGTCATTGGTGACTTTAAGCAGGGCAGTCTCAGTGCTGTGGTACTTCCTGAAACCAGACTGAAACTTTTCAAATATTTTGTTATTTTCCAGTACAATGAGCAGCTGTTTGGACACAATTCTTTCTAGAATCTTTGCAATAAAAGGCAGTTTTGAAATTGGTCAAAAATTTTGTGGGAGGGAGGGATCTAAACCAGGTTTTTTTAAAAGTGGGTTCACGCAAGCCGTTTTAAAATAATCGGGGACACAACCAGTAGATAGGGAGCCGTTAAAAACAGAGATCAAATGGGGCCCAACAGAATCCATTACTTTCAGTAAAAACTTTGTAGGTATTACATCAAGTGGGCTGGAGGACGCTCTGATTTGTGATACTGTTTGTAAAAGCTCAGACAAGTCGGTGGGATAAAACTGGTTAAAACACTCTTGTTGCTGGTGAGGGACCTCTGAGTAAGAGGCCGTGGGGGTAATAGAGGCTCTGACTAACACCACCTTATTGGTAAAATAAGATAAAAACAATTCACAGTCATCATTACTTCCAGCTGATCCACAGTTTTAAACAGAAACCTGGGATTGTGTTTATGTGTAGCAATGTTAATCTTATTATGCACCATTTACAGACCATCGTGTAAATAACATTGTTACAGATCATCAGCCTGGGACTTATTTCATGGAAACTTTCTTCAAGCTCCCTCATTTACGTCTATTTGAACAAGAGCTTGACTACATTTCCCAGAGTGCATTTCCCAGGCTTCAGACAGCATATTCAAGCTTGTCACACTCAGGTGTGGATTATATCTAAAAGTGTGAACAACAGCTGTTATGCTGTTAGCTGTCTATGTGAGGAAAAAGTGTGAGGTGCACTCTTCACACACACATTTTGTAACTGCATTGCATTCTGGTCTATTGATGTCTGGTATGTTTCACTGATTAACTGCTGAACACCAGTGTCAAATAAAGATTCTAGGAAAGAGCTCCAGTTGTTTGAACAATTTTGCAACTGTGCCTGTATGCAAGCTGGGTTTGTCCATGTATACGTCTTATCCGTCCTTTCCGTATAACTATTACCTTCTTTCTATACAGCTCCAGCTGTATAGAGTTCAAAGGACTCGTCATCAATCACAGCCAGCCCTTACCTTGCCCAACCCTTCCAGCTGTCCTTTTACTGCCAGCAGTGAATGTGTACATGGGTACAATAGGCTCTCTACAACCTGCTCCACTGTTGCGTCTTACCATGCCTAAACCCTGAGCCCAAAATAGTATCCAACCTCATTTCATGCCTCGTGAAGCTCTAAATTTGCACCAGAGGGGACGTTACATTTGTTATAGATAGCACAAGTAAATTATGAAAAGAACAAAGTCTGTTTGTCTGACAAATATTTCACTTCTCAGTGGAACTTGACAAACCTAAAGGGACAATTTCACAGGCAAAGGACAGCACTAATCTTAGAGAACGCCATTTCTTGAATATCTAAAGTAAAACTAACTTTTCAGCCTGACCAGCCTGAGCAAAATAACCTACTTATATTTTCATGAATATTTGTCCTTATTTTGGTCTTTGCATATTATATGTAAATACAGTATATATTTTATTAAGTAAATGTCCAAAAACATTTAATTCAAGATGATTTTAAGTGGTATCATTTAAGCAAAAGGGTTTTTTTTCTTGTGCCCTGAGGACTCCACAGGCAAAGGGAAAAGTGATGACACCAATTTAAAAAGGTTTTCACTTTTTCTCCTTTTTTTTTGGAAAGAGTTCCCTCGAGTTAACCTGCAGCCGCGATATCAAATTCAATTTCTTCTCGGGCAAAATTCTAATCAGTCTGCAAAGAGGACATTCATTTATGTTTTATTAATCATGACATGGGTGCGTTTTATAAGATGATATTTTGTTTGAATTCAGCAGTAGTAATCCTCCATGGCAGATGGACATAAATGGGATAATACGTCAGAATTTCCACAGCACTGGTAGTACCATTGCTCTTCCACTTTAAGTCAAGTTGACTAATGAATGTCTACAGTTTCCGATTCCCTATGTGAAAAGAGAAGAATGGAAGAATACTAAATTAGTGAAAAGTGTTTTTATTTTATTTTAGCTCAGTATATTCTCTAGGGTGGTGATGTGTGATGATTTGTGGATTTTCACTGAGAAGAGAATTGATTACTGGCATTTTAGGTGTTGCTCAATGTATTGCAGTGGATGGGAGAGAGAGGAGAGAGATGCCACACAAGTCTGAGACAGGAATCAAAGAGAAGACACTGTGGGTGCATGGTATGCAGCCAGCGGAGCACACACAGCTAGGTCCAAACATTTTAAACACAGCCTGAATGTAGCTCTGTGGCATCCTGTAATGAAAGGGACAGATTTGCAGTGTAATTCACTTACATCAAAAGCAATACACTTGCTTAATTCTGCTCTGAGTTTGAATGTATGCCACACAAAGGAAAGTGACTCACAGGCAGGTTTGATAAATGAAGGTTTTCATGTTGTTTTTGAGGGCCATTACAGCACCCCACGTGTTTGTGATCCCTGCAGTCTCATATACAGAATATTTAGACGATCCATTAAGTCACGCAGAACATCTGAGTTACACAGCCACCTTTCATCCTCAGCCTGAGTCATGGCTTACTACTAGCTCCACTTTCCCTCTCACTCTGCTTACTCCTGTGTGAAAGAGCATGTGTGCCAGTTTGGAGAGGTTGGTGGTAAATGAAACAAACAGGCATCTCTTTGCACTCTACTGAGAAATACTCAGCCTCCCACCTCTCTTGAAATTGGCTGCCTTCGGCATCCACCCTCCACTTTTTAGCCATTAACCACAGCTTTCTAGCTGCCATTGGTTCCTGAATAGTCAGGTTGTGCATGTGCTGGAGGGGGGCTGAGTCTGTTCAACACATGGCAAGCAATTGTGTGCTAAGTGTGACGAGTGGGACTTCTGTCCCCATGAAGCTGCAACTACAGTAGGTCATCCAGAACAGAGAACTATATGGATTTGGTACATGGTGTACTTTCAATTTGACTTTAGGTTGGGTTAGTTAGGAACAGAAGCAAACTGAATCATTAAAACATGAAATATTGTATATGCTCATGTCTTCCACAAAGTGCTATTTTAGGGAACATGCTACACTATATAACTCAAGTAGTGTCTGCTTTTTATCTCTTTTCGCAACATGGACATTGTGTTTTGAAATTAAACCCACCATTTATTTAATTTAATGTGAAGTGTGTGTGTGTGTGTGTGTGTGTGTGCTTTTGAGAAAATGGACCCTTAACTCTCATTAAAAACACAACAACTTGCCAACATGTCTATTCCACAACAGCTATTATAATTAGGCAATTGGAAATAATGAGTTCCTTGAATCAGTTTGAAACTGTTCTTGAGGAAGTGTATAAATTACCTACCTGCACATGAAAATAATGATTTCAGACTGAGGTTTAGGTAATCTGGGCAAATCAATAACTCCAGATGGCAACTTAATTTATTACTGTTTACATCAATAAATATTATATATATTATATTATAATATAGCAATATTTGTTAATCCATTTTAGCAGCAGTATTAGTGACCATCAACTAACCAGAGGTCCCTTTCAGGCCAACTTAAATTCCATGAATAAAAATATGAAGTACTTATGTCTATCAGAGAATATAATAGTGTAAGTATGTTCATTTGGCCCTGTAGATGACAAAATAAAGTATTGTGTATTTTTCACCAAATTTAAATATGCATCACAAAATAGTAAAAAAAATTTTCTTGGGTCATGGTCACCACAGCCACCCCTATTTAATAAGGCTACAGTGTAATGGTCCACCTTATTTCACTATCCTTTCCCTTGTCACAGCACCAGTACTGAAAGAACAACTGAAGACAAATTCAGATCTGAACAGGAGCTCCTGAGAAGTCTGCAGTGTTAGGTATATGCCTTTGAATTTTGAAGCAGTCTTGCAGCTGTTTAATATTGCAGTCTCTCATATGTAATTTACAAACTTTTCCACCAGCTACAAGTTTAATGTCATCAGCCAGCAAAACCCTACTGAATGTATTCACATCAGAGCAGCAATAACAAACAAATGAACAAAAGACTGGCAACACTGTGGTTTGTCCTGACATCACTACAGCAAGCTAGCTCCTGGATAAAGCCACAGAGCTAGTGAAGCAAGACATCCAGCCAGGATCAACAGCAGTTGCAGCTCAAGCATTTAATGCTGCCCACAAAAAAGGATGAAAATGTACTGCAGTGTGATGGAGAGAAAGGAAATGGGAGAGGAAAATAAAAGCTGCGTTGACAACTTTTTTCTTCAAAGAATCAACTGCTCAGAGCAACATTCCCACTGTCTGGCTCCAAGCTCAACGAGCTCCAGAGGAGAAAACACTAGCTCCACTGTCTGCTGCAACCAACAGAAATACTGATGCCTTAACAATTAGTGCCAATTTAGATTAATTGACAATAATGATGAAGTTAAGCAGCATCACAGTGGCAAATACCATGTGTATCTGTCATTATGTTCTTATTCAGATTAACTCTCTTCTTGAACTGTGCAGCACACACACCAGTCCTTGCACTTTGCTTTAACACCAGTTGCAGGTAATGCAAAGGATGAGGATGAAAGGATGTATAAAAAGAAGTTGAGTGCTGGGGATTCAAGGTAGAGGGCCCACATGGTGGAAAGTGCCTCTGATACAATGCATTTCCATCATCCTTTCTGTAACCACGTGAAGCCTGCAAATGCATGGCCATTGGTCAGAAGAGATTATTACTCACACATGCAGCTATTGAACCTGTGTTCCCAATCCTCCAGCTCCAACCACCCAAACATCTAACCATTAAACCACGCCATCAAGCTGCACCTGCAAGTGATGCTTAACAGAACATTTTACTAAAGCACTACTCTGTGATCAGCACTTTAATGTAATCTGAATGAGTGAACAGCACCATGCGTGTGAACTGACTCACTTTTGTAGCTTGCACTCCAAGGCTGATATCCATAATAGCCGGTGATTCGCAATATTCGCTCCTCTATGGATGCGCTGTTGATGTCCTCAACTGAGCGGGAGGACTTGAGGTCCTCTTTGATGGCCTCGTCCACCACCAGGTACTTGAGCTGCCTGAGTTGAGGGCTGATATCCGAAAGCCTTCTGGGGCTCACGTCGGGCGACTTGCGCATCCCGCTGGGAAGAGAGAGCAAGGGTTTGGCGGCGTTACAAGACAAAGTGAGGTCGCTTGGCAAAGGGAAAGGCAGCCTGTAAACCATGTATATGACTGGATATGATACGATTCCTCCTTGGCTAAACCAGGAAAGTCAGTGCTGTATGTTCCACAGAGACAGGCGTTACGGGCCCCTGCAGCGCCTCTCTTGTACAGTACAGAAATCATCATCCTTCAGTGGCCCTGCATCCGCACAACAACAGTGCGAAAGACACTAAGCGAAAGTGACTGGTCCTGCAACTGCTGTATACTATGCACTGGGCAACTCCTATTACAGGCTTAGGGCTTATAGGATTTTGAAACAAATGAATCGATCATGTGTGATTTGTAGAGACTGAGAGGGAACACTTGTGACAGCTCCGGGAGCTACAGGCGCTGAGCACAACACTGCGGCCAGCCTACAGCCTATATAGCCATCTAATATCAATTCATGATGTATACTGGATAAGTAGCCTACTTGTTACTCTGTGTCCAGCTGGTGAGAAAAAACGATAAAGATATTGTTGACTATTGCACCAATAAAGCCAATGTAGCCTACCAACCAAAAATAGTTTGGCACAGGGGGCACTGTCATCAAGCAAAACTTGACTTAACCTCCAAAATCGGTGTGTAAAATGTCTCCCTGTGCTGCCGTATCCTAATCATAGCCCGTTTCATTTTTAAATTGTAATCTGACTGCAAACAATCATTTTAGGTAGCCTAATGGCACTTAGTTAAATTGCATGACATTTAGGCTCTACAGCTGTACTTGATATTTTAAACACTTCTACCCAATAAAGTCATTTTACTTTAATAATGCATCTTTGAAATCACGTGCGCAACAGGTGTTGCCAGCCTCCCGTCCCTCGGCTGCAGTGTATTTGTAGAAGTTTAAACGTCTTACATCGGCATCAAAGTAGTAGGAGGTCCAAGGTAGCACATACAGTCCCGGTGGGGCGGTCCGACCCGGTCCCACACTGTGCCCTCCCCATCACCGTACATCCTCAAGGCCACTAAGCTGGGCAACTACTCGAAATCTAAATCCCCATCAAGCCTGCCGGAGACAAGTACCACCGTCCTGCTCCTTCTCACCCCCACAAACATATGCCTGCCTGGCCGCTACAGCGCACACTG
Source organism: Micropterus dolomieu (assembly GCF_021292245.1). Taxonomy (NCBI): domain Eukaryota; kingdom Metazoa; phylum Chordata; class Actinopteri; order Centrarchiformes; family Centrarchidae; genus Micropterus; species Micropterus dolomieu. The sequence goes on along the minus strand of NC_060164.1, from coordinate 11,343,363 downwards.
TTTCAACATAAAAGGGTGCGCTCTGCACTGGATGCTGCCTGGTCCTGGAGGCACTGCCACAGCGCCACCTACTGGGATGACTGGAATTATCATTGTCTGCAAAACACAGAGAATACAATGTACCAGCTGTGATCTTTTTAACCTGGGGGATCTGAACCACCACTTCAGTAACGTGACGTTAATCAGGTATGATGTTATAGATCATATAAATATGAGTCTTATAGTTATTCTCACTTCTTTGGGACAATGTAAAATAAAACTGTATTTGCTGTCCTTCTCGGACCCCATAAGGACCCCTGGTGGCCCCTGAATCTCAGTCACCACATATCTGCACTTCCCTTGTTGCCAATCTAATGTATTTTTCTGTGGCTTTGTGGCTGAAAAATTCAATTAATCAATAGCCTGTAAAGCCAAATCATCCGCAGTCATACTGTACAAATGGGCTCTTTGTGGTCCTTTTGCCTCAGACTGTCATGTTCAGACAAGCACAGCAAGTCTGCCTGGCTCAAGATGAACATATTTTAAAAAACACACATAACCTACTTTGAAGTCTGAATGTGTTTTATTTTTAATCTGAAAATGCCAATTACATGTGGCTCAGAACAGTATTGGTTGGTGGCATTCGAAAGACTATCAAACTTAAATAGGGGATGGGTATGTGAGGCAGATGCATCAGTTATAATACTTAAGGAAAAGGCAGAAAAGTTGTTTAGCTGAGTTGAATGAATCCTTAATCATGCAGATTATCACAGAAATACTGACTGCACAAGTGCATGCTGTTCAAGGTGTGCAACATACCAGCGCTGCTACCAGACAATTTTTTCCAGCAACCATCACTATAGATTTTTCAACAACTCATGGGTCACTATTATTGAAAGTTTACTTTAGGAGTCCACCACCGCTTCAAAACAATGGCAGGGTCTGCATTTCAAATCTCTGGGTGAACAGAGGCAGAAATTAAACAATAGAAATGCTGCTTCAGCTCAGTGCCAAAGAATCAAAGACAATTACAGGGATTTGATTAAATCCAATCAGTTATGCTTCAAGGACTGGGCTAATTATGTTCACTGTTGGTGATAATATTGACTTGGAAATTTAAATTAAGTAACCGTCTTTGTCTGTTGTGTTCAGGATTGTGAAATGTGCAACAATAACAGTACACATGGTTTTTCACCCTCTCTCATGTCCTGACTGCCAACAAAATATTCAAATGTTTGTGAATGAAGTGAATTGTGTTGCATGGGGACATTCCCCAGCGAAAAACCAACTTTTCATGTTCATTTTGTATTGAGTTTGGCAAAGTTCAGCTGAAATGTTGTCTTCTGTCTCTAGATAAACCTAAGCAGTACATGCAGTTCCAACAGTGAGGCAAAGTGAAGCTCTACCTTGTATGAATGGGGTTGTGTTGCCCATAGGTCCCAGGTCCATGGTCCACTCGCTGCATTGCGTCGGCATTCTGTGAGCTCCTGTCTGTGGAGAGTAGCTGAAGCACACGGACTGTTTTTTGAGGACAGGTTTTGCATCAATCAATGACCAGCCACAACTCACACATCCACACGGTTCAGGGGGTCTGTGCTTACTCGAGCAAAAAAGTGGAGTCTAGTCATCAATAAGCGGGTCAACGCCTCCCATCGACAGTCTAAGGGAGGTGAGGATCAGGTTCATCTTGCACAATGCACCTCTCAACTTCACTGCTCAGCCAAAGTCAAATCAATTCTCACTGTTCGACCTTCTGCTTTGCCAAAACCAAATAATGTGGACACCTGTGAGACACAGCCCATAAATATTAAAACAGTTTGTTTAAAAGGAGTGCTGATGTCTTAGTATAAGTCATTCACTGTCATCCAGTACACCATCTTCCACTTCAGCAGTTTTCTAATAGCAATTTAATTGGTGCCCCAATCTACAGGGCACTGCACTCTTTTCTAAATATGGATCAGAGATGAAACGGGAACCTAAGCTCAAGGCCAAGAATCATAAAATGAACACAGCGAGAATGCTTCACACACACAAGACACAGAAACTGACGAAAATAAATAACCAATGTATAAAAGTTACTGAAGTTTTCTGATGATAAATTAATTTCCACAAAACCAGGTCAACTGGACTTTTTCACAGGAGACATTTGAACTCATGGAAAAGCAAAGGTGTGACTAATACTGTTAACAATGACTCAGCTCCACGGTGCACCGGTCATTCCAGTGAGTCAGCATGCACCGTACTTGGGTCCTTGAACTGACTCACCTAAATAGAATCCACCCATTATTAATTTCATTAGTTACACCTGTGGTTTTACTGTCAAAATTGCTTTTGTGAAAAAGTTCTATATCCTTTAATCACAGCAGATATGTTGACTGTCAAACACACAGATGTAATCAGTAATGTTCGGGCTCTGGTCCATGCTGGCTCACTGCCATAGGTAACTGGGACACTTAAATGGGAATGGAGCCATCAATATTGTTGTCAGCTAAGCTTGTCAGTTTATCAAATTTTATCATTGTGTTATTTAAAAGCACTACCTTACTCCCCATTTATATATTTGCGTATTTTCTTTATAGTAATTTTTTACAAGAATTTCACTATGTATAAAAAGCTTTTGGATATTCATTGTACATGGGTATTGATAATGATTATATTACATAAAACACACATTTATTTTATTTGATCAGTTATAAGATTATCTATCTAAAAGAAAATACATTGTTTGTTATTATATGGAGTAATTGTATAATTTTATAATAAGTCATTTCTTTCAGAAAAATGTACACACCATGATGATAACATTGTCAGCCTGTGATCCTGGTGAAGGGCATAAAAATACTCTTTGAAACTGCACTGAGGTTTTTGAAGTGACTTGTCAGTAGACCTTTTTCACAGCAGACAATTAAACCTGTCATAGTGAGCAAGAGCACTAATTATAACATTAACAATGGCCCTGTTCTGTTAGTGTCCCAGTAAGTCATGACAGTGTGACAGTGAGCCTGCATGAACAACACCAGGACCCTGAAACTGAAGCAGCTAAATGGAATTCAGCCATTGTCAGTTTTATTATTTACACCTGTGCTTTTTATACTGACATGACAAAATGTCTTCCGTGAGGCACATTTCTCAAGGGAGCTTGACTTCAAATACTGTGAAATCGAAACAAATCAAACCCAAATTTCTGAATTTTTCCCCCCTGAACACAGAAGGATTTCAAAGTGCAAGGGCTCCAGGTGACTTGTGGTATGCGTAGTCATGGCGAAAACAGCGAAAGACTGGGTTCAAGATTTCACAATCCTTCGTCATAACCTCCCCTTCAGCTCTTTTCTTTTCTTCCTCAAAAACGTGTACACATCAGTGATTAGTCAGAAACAAAAGTCAGCAGGTTATAAACCTTGATCTGCTTTTTGTCATTTCCATTATTTCTCTCATCCTCCTGTGTCCAGTTTCATACTATTTAAAAAAGTATGATGTAAATCCTCCCTCTTCTTCACTATCAATATTTAATGCCGCTCTCAGCCTGGAAACAGTGTGACAGGTCACTGCTGATTGGCCAGTGCAGGAAGAGAAGTTAAACTCTGAGCCAGTAAAAAAGGTCACACTCATCAGTGTGTATTTAAGTACTTAGAGGTTTTTGTAAACTTATTATTTCTTATTACTCAGCGTTTTATTAGTGACCTTCGCATTAGCATACGCCGATGTGAGAAGCAATTTATTAATAATCCAAAGAGACGGATCTTTTCTATATCTGTGGCAATGAAACATAACCTTCATGGCATCCGCACCCTTTAGTCCCAAGTGCCTGTGTGATTTCTTTAGGGTGTATTTGTCATTTAGCTGCCATTATTGGTAAGGTTGACACACAGCTGGAGTGTAGCCAGAATCTCTGTGAATGAGAGGACCTACTGATGCTATTATCTGTTAACATCATGAACCAGTTAGCTGCTGAGGCAAACAGCTCCAGTTGGAGGAAAGGATTGGCGTCTTCTGTCTTCTTGTCTGGCCAGCTGTAACTGCCCTGATTTCCAGTCTTATAATAATCCCTTTTTAGCTTGGCTGACAAATGAAAACAAGACAAAAATATATGATCAAAGTTCTGGAAGTATGCATGCACAGTCCCCTCTCTGCTGTGCTGCTATTAATATTAAAACACACCTCTGAAATACCAGGAAAATGGCACTTCAGAGCTGCTTTTCAGCTGGCAGCTTTATGATAGTTCACACAGAATGTCATGGAAAATGTTTTTCATTAGCACATAGATGATTCACTCTGGTCTGCTTATGTAATCAGTGACTGAACCGGGGTCCCCTCCAATTGAAACACACCACCGTTGACCATTAGACATTCACAGCCATATTGTTATTACAAATAGAACATGTTTTAATGCATTGAACAAATGCACTGGTTGTCATTATTATCGTACAGCTCCTTACTGCTTTCCCATATACATATTTATTTACCTGCCATATTAAAGCATTAATCCTTTACATCTGTCCACAGTTCTTCTCATGTAAATCCTTCTGCTTTTTGGGTCTTAGACAACATCCACCTCTCCTGTCTGCTTTGGATCGTTGTTGCCCAATTTGCCAAAAGGGATTTGGAGTAATTGGTCACGGCATGTTGGTGAGGGGAAAAAAACCCAAGTCCTGAAGGTTGTCAGACAGTCGCCACTCGAAACAAGTGACGGCTTCTTTTGAATATTTATAATATTATATATTTTTGTGGAGTTGCACAACGTGTGGGCCATTCTGAGGTTATTGTAAAGGCACTCTGATAGTGTTATATGCATAACTGACATGGCGATTAAATTAGTCAGTATTGTTCCTTCATGTGCTTATGATTTGATACAAAGGCACATGGCCATTTGCCGTTTGTCATCCAATTAGTGGCCACAGCATTTTCTCAGCATTTTCCAAAGCTTGCTCAGCTGGTTATCAGATCTTATTAAGCCAGATGTCAGCTTTAGTGGGATGTCAGTGGAAAAGACTTCAGAATGACTGATGATGTTTCAACCTGTGATGGCTTTCATCAAAAGTCTGAGCTCTTGGGGGAAAACACCAGCCTCTTTTTTGTGTTTTCATGTTTGTCATCCAGTACCTGATAAATGTACAATGTGTCTGTGTTGTAGAGAACATGAGGGGAGCTAACTGTGAGCTGTGATGTTTTCAAAACACTACAGACTACAGGGATGGAGGTTTCACTGCAGAATGGATGCAAGAGAGAGAATTCCCACAGCTGCAGCATCTATTCGCCCCCTCCCGTCTTTTCTTCTCTCCTCACTTCTTCTGGTCCTGTCAGTTTGTCTCATCTCTTATACATTCATGACAGAGTTAACTGGGGCAGTGTATATGTCCTGCTAAGTGTTTGCTGTGTGTGTGTCTGTACATGTATAGGATTGCCATGCACGACCAGCACCTCAAATGCACAATTCCATATTTCAATTTAGTTATTTCTTCGGAACATTAATAAAAGTAAATATATCATTCACTCACACGTCATTTAGAAAATACAATCAGCACTCCCTTCACTCCAGCAAAAATGAAAGCATTGTGTTTGCAGGAGCAAATGAGAGCTGTTACAGAGTTGGCAGTGGGGAATGTTTGTGCTCCAGGCTTCCTGCATTCCCATAGTCCCAGTGTGTGTGTGTGTGCGTGTGTGTCAGGATATAAATAGAGTTGCTCCACCACCAGAAAGCGGTGCTATAGGGTAGGCGCCTCAGTTCAGCCCAACCCACCCACTGTCCTGGATGACCCCTGAGTCCCTGGACCACTAGTATATGAGGATCCAAAGTTGCAACAGTGGACATGTTGTAAAACCAGACTGATGACAAGTCAAGCATTACACAGTATGTTCCCGGGCAATCCTGCATTGTGTCTTTCTCTTGGGCTTTGCTGGAGTGAATGTGTAGTATTATTTGGACACTAATGCAACTTAAAGGATAGCATTAGGTTTGATGTAATGAAGCACTTGCTCGCTTATAGCATGGAAATAAAAACCATGCCGGTTGCATGATTTAAAAATAAAGATGATTTTTTAATGCTCTCAGCTCAGGCACAGGTAGTTTCCTGCATGCATATTAATGATGCAAAAAGATCAAATAGCAATATTAATGACAAGAAGCGGCAGGTACATTTCAGTCCAGTTTGTAGAGATGAGCAGTGTAGGGGATAGTCCTGTTCTGCTCTGATACACTCCTGACTGACAGCCCGGTTGCATCCACTGACAATTAAACCGAATGTACGTGGTTGTGTATGGGTACAAATTAAGAGCAAATGAAGGAGAGAAAAGGTGGGGCATGGGAAGATGTGATGTCCTTAGGTGTAGGTGTGTTTTAGCTGGCCATGTTCCAAACTTAAACAGCAAATTAAATCTCATTTTGCTGTAAGCACACACCTTGCTTGTGGATGCAGAATGTTTCATTTCTAGCAAAGGGGATGCTATCCTCTCTTTTTATTCAACATAGTGTTTTACTAACAGGCATGTAACTCACCCAAAGGAAAGTAAGAGCAGAGTGTAGGTAGTGAAACGTGTAGTCCTATTCTACATTGTAGGATAACAGACACTGCACATTTCTGTGACTGAGAATTACTTTTTGGAAAACAAAATACTGACAATTGCTATTTGTGTCAAAGGTTGCACGCCACTGGAGCAACTAGGTGTGAAGTGTCCTGCTCAGGGACACATTGGTGGACGTGTCACAGTGACACACCACACATAAGGCACATAAGGGGATAAGATGCACATAAGGCATGCGTCTTATCCCCCTGTGCCATCACCACTCCTTACCACTTCTCTTCACCAATATTGGGTTTTAGTTTCAAAATTGATCATGTATCATTATTGTCATTTTTACACGTACATTAGAGTGTGACCTCTAACAATAAAAATAAAAAAGTAAAGCCAATCATGAAAAGTGCTCAGAGGAATAGTAATTGGAACAGTGGGTATTTAACATACAGTTGTGTCTAATTGATGTTTTGAAAATTTTTCACAACCATGGAGCTCTATGGCAAAAAAGTTATATACTTCTTAGTAGGATCAATTCATTGTTGGGTTTTGGTCTTTTAATGGGATTTGTTGACAATAAGAAAGATAAAGAGTAACCCCGGCCTAATCCTTGGAACTCAAGCTTAAATATATTCCAACAATGATTTCTAAATGTTAATAATATAACTGTAATCGTTTGTCTGTAATCAGCAAGCACTTGACAGGTTGTGGTATGAAAGATGGAGAGTCTTCTCTCCTGTCAGAGATGGATTTGTGCTGAAAATACAAGAGGCTTGTTGAAAGCTAATAGTTTACTCATTTTGGTTGCTGATTCCCTAATTTGCATATTAGTTCCATGCTTTACTTTGTTGTGTTCTTGGAAGGAACCTTCACCATTATGATAGCGTTGATGTCACCTAGTTCTACATTCCATACACTGTGAATTTGAGGTGCGTTTGTAGATTCTCCCTCATGTGGTATCTGAAAGCTCAGCTATCCAGTCCCTCTGAAAAGACATAGTTGTTCACTTGTTTACTGCATTCAACAAACCTGTTTATTCAAACCTGTTCAAAACTTTAAACTTGAAATAACTCTCTTAAACATGGAAACTCACATCATTTTTAAACAAGTCCAAAAGATGAGACCATCCTGCTTCTCTGAAGAAGAGCAATGTCGCTACAAAGCAGAGGTAAGTTGCTGTGAATGTAAAAGTGCACTCTTCATTATTTATGTTACATTGCATAATATGGTGTTTCTGTGAGCTGTTAAACTGTGCTGTACCGAATCTGTGTTACAGAAAATGATGCTGAGGCAGTTTATGCTCATGAAGCAGCAGGGTCAAGTTCCTGATTATTTATCTGTCAGAGACATAAAGACCTGGCTGTTGAGAGGAAGAAGCTTCCTGGAGGAGTGAGTCAAACTGATCATTGGTTTAACTGATACACTGATGGAAAACTGACACATTAAATTAGAGCTTTTTTAAAAGGAGTGTTTTTTTATTCTTGCAGGTTTCAGGAAATAATTGAGAGGATAGGGAAAAATAACCTGTTCATGGCTGAATTGGTATGTAAAATACAGAGGATTTTCAGACTTATGACTTCAGACAATATATTATTGTTAACTGTTTAGTTTCATGTAAAATAATCTACTGTCAGCTCCATTATGCTCCTGGTGTGACTAAAGTGTGATGTTGACAGGCCTGGACCACAGTGAGGCACTTCTGTCTCAATCAGATGGAAGAAGAGCTCCTGGAGGAACTGGACAAAGAAAAGCAGCTTTCACAGCTGTTGGGCAGGAAAGTCACATTGGAGGGCCTTCAGATGTTTGTCTCAGTCGTCCACCCAGCAGCAGAGGAGGATGTAAAAACCTTCCTTCCATCTCTGCACAGCAAGCTGCTAAGAATCTTTGGTGGCATTCAGATCACCAGCCATCCTCTCTCTGAAGGGGACGCAAAACCAGCAGAGCTCTTGGAGCTTGGACAGAGTGCTGCATCCTTGGTGCCAGAGGTGGTGGACACTGCTCTGAGGTTCCTCCTGGAGGAACCAGAGCTAAAAGACAAGTGTAAACTTGCCAGTGCTAAGATTGGCAAACTGCTGACAAACTCAGCAGCTCCTTGCCTTTCTCAGTTTGGATCTGTGTCTAGAACTGTTATGCTCAGTGTCTGCACTAGAGCTGCCCGATCCATCGTGAAAGCCATCTTTGAGATGTTTGATGAGCGCTCCAAGTCCTTCCACCAGATGGACTATGATGAAAGCCTTTTCTCTGCCAGATATTGTATTGTGTCTGTGCTATCCAGGAGGTGGGAAATAAAAAGAACCTTCAGCTCTGCACCTCAGAGGGGCAGGAAGAGGGACTTCTTGAGAAGAGAAAGGTTTCTCCACAAGAGGATGAAAATATGGCCACTGCTCCAAATGATGTGACCGAGGACACATTCTTAGTCAGACCGGATGCCAGTGTGGCTGTGTTCTTGGCTGATGAGCTGGAAGAACTGCAGAGGGAAGATGTGAAGGAATCTCACAGAGAAGAAACCCTGGTTCAGGACACTGCCATCCAAAACATGGACCACGGAGTGCAAACAGATACATCCACCCATGGTCACGTTGGCCTGTGGAGTTCAGAGAGGCTGGAAGACCAACTACTGGAGAAGAGGGAAGCCTCCCCAGGAGTCCCTGAGGATGAAGAGTTGGCCATCATCCAGTATCATTTGACTGAGGTATCATCCTCAGTCAATCTGCAGACCAGTGTGGCCGTGAACATGACAGGTGAAATAAAATTACTGCAGCAGGAAGAAGTGGAGACATCTAAGACACAATCCCTTGTTCAGGACTGTGATGCGAAGAAGAAGAAGGGAGTGCGTGCCTTCTTCCATGGTGTCTGGAAAATGATGACATGCTGCTTTAGTGCATCCACTAAGGACTAAATCTCATCGAGAATGTGGCTTGTTTTATTCCAACAAAAATTCAACAAAAATCCATGTATCGTTCAATATTCTTTTCATTATAGCATTTAGTCTTTTTTTCTTTTTCTTTCTTTTCTTCTATTATTCTGCTTCCCTCATCCCTTAATCCTTGCACCCCTCATCCCTTCATCCCTTCATCCCTGCTTCCCTCATCCCTTCATCCCTTCATCCCTGCTCCCCTCATCCCTTTATCCCTTTATCCCTGCTCCCTTCATCCCCTCATCTCTTCACCCCTTTATCCCCTCATCTCTTCATCCCTTTATCCCTTCATCCCTGCTTCCCTCATCCCTTCATCCCTGCTCCCCTCATCCCTTTATCCCTTTATCCCTGCTCCCTTCATCCCCTCATCCCTTCATCCCTTCATCCCTGCTCCCCTCATCCCTTTATCCCTTTATCCCTGCTCCCTTCATCCCCTCATCTCTTCATCCCTTTATCCCCTCATCTCTTCATCCCTTTATCCCTTCATCCCTGCTTCCCTCATCCCTTCATCCCTGCTCCCCTCATCCCTTTATCCCTTTATCCCTGCTCCCTTCATCCCCTCATCCCTTCATCCCTTCATCCCTGCTCCCCTCATCCCTTTATCCCTTTATCCCTGCTCCCTTCATCCCCTCATCTCTTCATCCCTTTATCCCCTCATCTCTTCATCCCTTTATCCCTTCATCCCTGCTTCCCTCATCCCTTCATCCCTGCTCCCCTCATCCCTTTATCCCTTTATCCCTGCTCCCTTCATCCCCTCATCCCTTCATCCCTTCATCCCTGCTCCCCTCATCCCTTTATCCCTTTATCCCTGCTCCCTTCATCCCCTCATCTCTTCATCCCTTTATCCCCTCATCTCTTCATCCCTTTATCCCTTCATCCCTGCTTCCCTCATCCCTTCATCCCTGCTCCCCTCATCCCTTTATCCCTTTATCCCTGCTCCCTTCATCCCCTCATCCCTTCATCCCTTCATCCCTGCTCCCCTCATCCCTTTATCCCTTTATCCCTGCTCCCTTCATCCCCTCATCTCTTCATCCCTTTATCCCCTCATCTCTTCATCCCTTTATCCCTTCATCCCTGCTTCCCTCATCCCTTCATCCCTGCTCCCCTCATCCCTTTATCCCTTTATCCCTGCTCCCTTCATCCCCTCATCCCTTCATCCCTTCATCCCTGCTCCCCTTTAGATTACGACTTACTGCCGAGTACTCGGACACAGCTCGCGCTTTGGATGTACAGGGATTGAATAGCCCTGAGAAGGGCCCCCCTCACCCCATACTCCTGCAGCACCTCCCACAGTATCTCCCGGTTGACCCGGTAATACGCCTTCTCCAGATCTACAAAGCATATGTAGACTGGATGGGCATACTCCCAGGCCCACTCCAAGATCCTTGTGAGAGTAAAGAGTGGTCCGTTGTTCCACGACTAGGACGAAAACCGCATTGTTCCTCTTCGATCCGAGGTTTGACTATTGGCTGAACCCTCCATTCCAGCACCTTGGAGTAGACTTGAAAAGTGTGATACCCCTGTAATTGGCACACACCCCTTTTGAACAGGGGAACCACCACCGCAGTCTGCCACTCCTTCGTCACTGTACCCGACTTCCACACAAGGAGCCCACGCTCCTTGTGTGGAAGTCGTGGGTGGACACTGGGTTCTTAATTTCCAACAAATGGAAATTCACACAGCTGCTACCCCCGAATCAATATGCCTCCTTCGAATACCATGCTGTCTTTGTGTCCGCTCCGGCAAAGGTCTCTGTGATTGTCATACACCAGGACAAATGGGTAACTTTGTGGAGGAGCTAGACACACTGCTGTCTTCAATCCCAGAGCATGACTGTCCCCTACTTGTCCTCAGTGACATGAACATTCACTTAGACAATTCAAACTCAGCAGACTTCCTGTGTCTGATTCAGTCCTTTGATCTAACACGGGTTCTCAGCCCCCCGACCCAC
>NC_060164.1:11323959-11331986 GCF_021292245.1 Micropterus dolomieu | reverse complement strand
TACTTGTCTGTTGGGTCATGGAACTGCCAGTCGGCAGTCAACAAAGCTGATTTCATCACTGCTTATGCTAAAACATTATCTCTTGGGCTACTGTCGCTCACTGAGACCTAAATCAAACCAGAAAACTCTGCTACCCCTGCTGCACTGTCCACTAATTACTCTTTCACCCACACCCCCCAGCCGTCTGGGAGGGGGGGTGGGACTGGGTTCTTAATTTCCAACAAATGGAAATTCATACAGCTGCTACCCCTGAATCAATATGCCTCCTTCGAATACCATGCTGTCTTTGTGTCCACTCCGGTAAAGGTCTCTGTGATTGTCATATACCGTCCACCAGGACAAATGGTTAACTTTGTGGAGGAGCTAGACACACTGCTGTCTTCAATCCCAGAGCATGACTGTCCCCTACTTGTCCTCAGTGACATGAACATTCACTTAGACAATTCAAACTCAGCAGACTTCCTGTGTCTGATTCAGTCCTTTGATCTAACACGGGTTCTCAGCCCCCCGACCCACAAAGCTGGCAAGGTGCTTGACCTCGTTCTTGTCCGAAACTGTGCCACAGAGTGCCTAACAGTCACACCTCTATATGTGTCTGACCACTGTTTCATTCAGTTCACAGTATGCCTACAGGAAAAGCCCATTCTTTCAACACCATTGGTTTCACACCGCCGCAACCTCCGCAACCTGTCTCCCGCTCACTTTGCCTCAGTGGTAGCTCCTGCTCTACCCTCCCTCAACACATTTTCCTCACTTGAGGTCAATGATGCCACACCATCTTTGTGCTCGACACTAAGCTCGTGCCTGGATAGCCTGTGTCCTCTATCCACCAAGCCTGCTCGCCCAAACCAGCCCCACCCGTGGCTAACTGAAACCATCCGTGGGCTCCGTACTGATCTCAGAGCGGCTGAAAGAAAATGGCGAAAAATCAAAGACCCTGCCGAACTTAAGGGCTACCAATTGCTCCTATCCTCCTTCTCAATCAAGCATCAGTGCTGCCAAAACTGCGTTCTATAATGACAGAACAAGCAGTGCCACTGACTCAAGGAAATTATTTTCCACTTTTAAAGCGCTACTAAATCCTCCTCCACCTCCACCACCCACAAACTTGTCTGCTGATACCTTTTGCTGCCTTCTTCACAGGCAAAGTGGAGGCTATAACTAGCCAATTCTCTCAAACGCAACCATTGTAGCAGTCCTACTACATCTTTTCCTCTGCCCTCCCAGGTCAGTGGTTGTTCACTCTCCTCGTTTACTCCTCTCACAGAGAGCTAAGTATCAGAACTCTTGACCCGTAGCCGTCCAACTACATGCCGACTGGACCTGATTCCTACGAATCTCCTCCAAGTCATATCTCCTACTGTGGTCCCGACAATCACTCATGTAATAAATACTTATCTGGCTTCAGGAACCTTCCCGACCACTTTCAAAAAGGGTTACACCCTTGCTCAAAAAGCCCTCACTTGACCCAACTCAAGTTGAGAACTATCGACCAGTGTCTCTTCTACCTTTTTTATCCAAAACTATTGAAGGGGCAGTCTTCAAACAGGTCTCAGAATTCCTCTCACGGAATGACCTCCTAGATCCATACAAGTCTGGTTTTAAGAGTGCCCATTCTACTGAAACGGCTCTTCTGTCTGTAACAGAAGCCCTAAGGTCAGCTAAAGCTGCAGCCCAATCCTCGGTTCTTAACCTGCTTGACCTATCAGCTGCCTTTGACACAGTCAACCACAGGATCCTGCTATCTGCTCTCTCAGCAATGGGCATCTCGAGTGAAACACTCCTGTGGTTCGAAACCTACCTCTCAGGTTCCTACAATGTATTGTGGCAAGGACAATTATCCTCCTCCCACTGCCTCTCCACAGTGGTGCCCCAAGGCTCAGTGCTTGGTCCCCTTCTCTTCTCAATTTACACCACCCCACTGGGGCCAATCATTTGGCCCCAGTGGCGACACACAACTCTTCCTATCCTTCCCGCCAGGCGATCCCACTGTTTCGATGCGGACTGTCTCTCGGACATATCTGCATGGATGAAGGCTTGCCACCTTCAACTAAACCTCTCTAAGACTGAACTCTTGGTCATTCCAGCCAAGCAATCTATCCACCATAACATCAAACTACAAATTGACACTGCAACCATCACTCCAGCCAGGGTGGTGAAAAACTTGGGTGTCATGATTGATGACCAGCTGTCCTTTTCAGACCATGTTACTGTCTCTCGTTCATGCCGCTTTGCTCTATATAACATAAGGAAAATCAGGCCCTACCTCACTCAGTACGCCACCCAGCTTCTGGTACAAGCCATGGTTATCTCTCGCATCGACTATTGCAATGCCCTCCTAGCAGGTCTTCCAGCTTGTGCGGTGAAACCCTTAGAAATGGTTCAGAACTCAGCAGCGCATCTGGTTTTTGATCAGCCCAAGAACTCCTGTCACTCCATTACTCAGTGACCTCCACTGGCTCCCCGTGGCCTCCAGAATCAAATTCAAGTCACTAATGCTTGCATACAGAGTGACTACTGGGTCTGTACCCATCTACCTAAACTCCATAATACAAACTTACATTCCTTCTCGCCCGCTACGCTCCTCCAACGAACACCGCCTGGCTCTGCCATCCCTTCACACAATCCCAGTCCCTGCTATTCTCATCTGTGACACCACGATGGTGGAACAAGCTACCACACGCCATCAGAGCAGGGGCGTCCCTCTCTAACATCAAGAAGCTCTTGAAAACTCATCTCTTCCGAGAACACTTCCTCTTATGACACCTCTATCTCCTAACCTCTAACATGCACTTCCTGTGCTCTTCTTCTTCTATCCCCTACAATGATCTTGTATAGATTGCACTTTTTGTTAACTCTATATCTAGAGTTATATGTATCTAACCCATTGATGCGATATGTACTGTGAGCTCTTACTAGTATTTATTGCTGCTCTTACTAGTATGTTTTGTTGATGCTTGTTTGTTGTTCCTCAAATGTAAGTCGCTTTGAGTACGTCTGCCAAATGAGTAAATGTAAATGGAATCCAACACAAATTGAATTAAAGCTCTAAGATGAGTTCAATAAAGTACAAAGCGTGTAAACAGGGAAAGGTCAAGACTTCCTGTTGCATTTACGGTATGGCTCCAAGAGGCTTATTTTTAAGTCTGGAGAAGGTACATCTGCTTCTCAAGTATCGTAGAGCTAGGTACAACGAACGGCAGGGGCTGCTTTTTGAAATGTTGTAGGTGTCGCTATTCAGCCAATTTTCTACAACCACGTCCCCAAACCATATCACACAATAAAAAAACAACACTTTTGACATGCATGCCAAGTGTCATTAGGTTTTGAGCATCCCTAGCCACGTGAAGGCTAAAAAGCCTAGGGGGAGATCTTAGGGTGTTCTATAGAGCTAACATGTGAGTTTGAGTGTGGCTACAAAGTTTTATGGCTCTTTGGGCATCATAAAGGCCTCAAACACCTGTTTAATATATTGAGGATGACGCAGGAAGTGCAAAATGGCTGACTTCCTGTTGAGGAAAATCTCACTAAAAAAAGCAGAAATGTGTTCTTTGTACTCAAGATGAAAGTGTTCACAAATTTTCGTGTGGATTCTAATATCCTAAGACCTTGAAAAATGAGTTTCCTGGGTAGAAAAAAAATATTCTGAGGAAAAACACTATTTTTCTTGCACTTCGTGCTAGGACACTGTTAGTGCCCTTGCCTGGGCCCTAAGAAGAAATGTAAACCAAAAGACTAGGCAACCCATTGACACACTGGTTTGGTTTTTAAAAATGACAAGTATAAAAACTGTGAAGTTTGTAGTTTAAAGCTTTCCAGGGTCATGATGATAACTGAATCAACGTCTGACCTCTTCTGTGCATCACCATTACTTCATCCTGCTTCAGTGTACTTTTTTACTTTTTGAAGTGAACTTTATGACTTCTTCCTACATATTCCATGCTTGGCTTGTACAAAGGATGTTCGCGTCAGTTCGCGAATGAGTCAGCTCTGTGAGCTCTATGAGCTGACTCTTTTAAAGGTTCAGTGTGTAAGTTTTACTGACATCTAGTGGTGAGGTTTGCGAATTGCACCCACTACCCTATCTAGGCGAGTTGGATAGCTACGGTGCCTGAGACAGGACAAAAGATGTCATCTATGAGATAGCAGAGAGTTGCCAGTCAAGAAATGAGGTTTCTTTAGATAGATATATTAAGAAATTATATTTACTTAATTATTCAATTAAATATTATTATTACTCGTTCATTAATAAACAACAGCCACATCAAAAAATGAAGTGCTACATGATGTCTCACACTCCTGTAATACAGTATTTTACAACTTGACTAACATCCCAAAGTAAATGAAGAACATCTCAAAAACTATCACATCTAGTGCATCAAGTATGACCGATACCAGGACAATGTAAGCCTCACTGTTTCTGCACCACAGTCCGTTATAAACCACATAATACATGAAGTTTACAAAGGCATTGAGCATTAAGGCTCCTCTCGCTTAATTAGATAAGCTAAGCAATTAAATATTACCAAAATGTCTTTTTTATTTTTTTTAAAATACAACAGAAACACAAAGTAGTACTGACAGCCATAATTTCAGCTTGTACTAAAATGGTGCAACGTTTTTAATGTGCATTTAGCATGTGAAAGTACAAATTACACATTTGTGTGCAATATTCAAAAAACATTTTTGCATTTTTTAATGCAAATTCGGAAAGTATTCATTATTGGTCACCTGATAGGCACACGGTCTTGTTCACCTTGATCACCATTAGCAGTAAAAAGAAATACATGTTTTCCACCAGGGCAGTAAGATGTGAAGTTTAGCTGCTGATCTGAGTTTCCCTGCTGTTACCGTTTTATTGCCAATAATATTCATCATCTGTTTGTCTCAGGATGGTAAGGTTTCTGTCCACATAACAAAGTAATAACAGAGCGCTGGAGAATAACTACATGAAATTACAATCCAACAACCTATTTTTTCTTCCAGTGCAGTAAAGGTGTAGATGTCTGATCTGGGCTTCGATGCTGGAAGCTGCCGTTTTATTGCCAATTAGTGATCAGCTGATTGTCTCACTTCTAACCAAAAAGCCAAAACAGAGCACTGGAGAGAGAGAGTCACTACATGAAATTAATCCAACAAGCCTACATAATTTACACCACAAGCCAAAGCCAGCACTGGAGAACAAACCAATGGAACTATCCTTACATGATTTATCTACCATGGCGGTAAAGGTTTAGCTGGCTGATGCTTCCATCCTCTAAGCTAACGTTACGGTTTTATTGCCAATTAATTTTAAATTTTGGGAGCCAAAAGATCCGGCTCTCAGAAAGGAACTGAGCCATACGATCCAGCACCATTCAATGAGCTATAATTCCCATCACTATTTTTTACTGTTGTTTATCCGTCTCATAATTGCTCTCTGTAAAACTGCAACCTTGAAAATAAAGTATAGGGTTTTTTTGTTGTTCACCATTGTGATGGAAGTTATCGCCCAGCCCAACGTGAAGAAGGATGTGGGTACAAGAAGGTAATAAAGTGCATATCTGAAGAGGAAAAAGCAGAATATAATGTTGACATAACAGTTGCAGAATCAAAATCTTATTACCTGCAATGTAATTTAAATTAAATGATGTGTGCATATCTGCACTCAGAAAGATGGAGGCCTTTTTGTGGAAAAATCTGACTTAATGACTGAATTAATTTTTTTTTATTCATTCACAGTTAACACATCACTAGTACAAGCAAAGCATGGAATATGTAGGTAATCTATAGATTTGTGGACATTTACACAACACAAGATTTAAATATATAAACCTTTATTTAAACAGGAAAGTCAAATTGAGAGACAATCTCTTTTGCAAGGGAGTCCTGTATAGCGCAAGTAATCATCGTTAATCTTCTGAAAAACAAGTTGAGGCCAAGCCCAAAATGTCCTAAGAAATGTACGCTGTC
Organism: Micropterus dolomieu; assembly: GCF_021292245.1. Lineage (NCBI taxonomy): Eukaryota > Metazoa > Chordata > Actinopteri > Centrarchiformes > Centrarchidae > Micropterus > Micropterus dolomieu. Next base: position 11,326,034 of record NC_060164.1, on the reverse strand, counting down.
ATCTAATCACCTAGGGCACGGTTTCACAGTATAATGTTTTTCTCAGTAAAAAGTGGGCGTGCACTACGCCCACATTTTCCTGAGAAAAACATGGAATGAAAAAGAAATGTGGGTGGTGACGGTACAGTGGATAAAACACATGCTTTTGGTGTGAGACACCTGGGTTCAACTCAACTTCCCCGCTATGACACATCCACCAATGTGTCCCTGAGCAAGACACTTAACCCCTAGTTGCTCCAGAGACGTGTGACCTCTGACATATATAGCAATTGTAAGTCGCTTTGGATAAAAGCACAAGATTTATCATTGTGGATCTTCTGAAAAACAAAGTGAGGCCAAGTCAAAAAATTTGGTGGTGATGGTACAGTGGATAAAACACATTCCCTCTTCTTATTCTATGTATGTTAGTTAATTTGAACCAACCTAAAAAAATTACTGTGATTTGTTACAGCTAAATTTGTTATTTTTTCTCAAACTATATTTTTTAAATTGGTCGAAACTTAAAATTTTAATTTAATTTCAATCAAAATATTACTTCTACTCAAGAAAAAAAATAGATTCACATAAAGTAAAAAATATTGTTTAAGATAGAGACCATGACTCGTTGTTTTTACTTTGGTACAACATAAACTTTTATAATCTACTTTTTACTATAGCGTCCACGTATAATTTCTTTAATTATACCATAATCAATCTATTATCTTTAGTCACACAAAAACTGACAAAACAAAACTTTACTTAATATACTTTCACCATAAATAAAAGCTACATTTGCATTACTTCAGTTACGATAAAACCAAAAACATTTTGTCAGCGAATACTTAATTTAGTTGAGTTCCTTTAAAAAAAGACATGAATATTCTCTTCTAACAGCTTTAATGTTTATGGTGATGATGTTGTCTTTTTTAAAACTATGCATCACCATTACTGAAGTCTAAAATGAATGTTGCTGCCAGTTAGACTAGGTGGTATGTATTTAACACATCAACACAAATGTCTGTCTTAAACTGACTTATGCACTAACATTACCATTACTATATTTGCAACTTCACTGATGCAAACAATTCACAATGCACACCACTTAGTGCTCATTGAGTTACAGTACTGTGATTTAGAAATAAAACTAGTTAAAAGGACTAATCTAACTCCACAATTAAATTTGTTGACAAAACACCATTTCTTCTACTTACAATGTTACCATGTTTGTGGTATAATACATTTGATGTACTGAGCAAGTACATACCTGATCAAGAACATTGAGTATATTCCAGGTCTTCTCCTCCCTTCTTTATTATGATCTCTGTGGTGCTGTTCCTAGGAAGCTTGCTTGGAAGCTTGAGCTATAGTTTGATGGATAAGAGGGACAGAAGCAGTGATTATTAAATGTAAAACCTTTGTAAAAGTTCACCAACAGCCAGACTAAAAAAACAAGATAAATATGTTTAAATATGTGTTTTAAACATATATTAATATAATGATCACAGTAAAGCCAAAGTTGTGAAAATTTCAGGAAACAACATCAAACCTGTGAACACAAAGGAAAAGGTGAGATTGTCATTTTAGTTTTTTTGTTGGGTAGTTAGCACTATCCATACTAATCACCATAGACTGTAATTATTAATTAGACCTTAGACATACTGGTGATTTTGTACTATACTGTATTATACTGACAGATGAATCAATGGAATATGAAATTCTTTCTCTTCTATTTGAACTCACCATCTATAATTCAATACATTTTATTGAAACTATTAGCCGTCTATCAGTCCACCCTCTTTCGCCAGTCTGCAAAGATTCTCTGTTTAGACAGTGTGCTGGTAAAGGGGCACATAGCCTAACTGTTATCCGAATTGGACCGGTGATTTCATCAGACATGAAACCGGCACGTTAAATTGCCATTGGTTTATTAAATTGGGGTCATGCTTCAGACTCAACAGCTACATGCGGTAAAGGTAAACAAACACATATCGGCAGTGGAGGAGAGACAAGGCAGGCAAACAAGCGCCAAATCTGTCAAAATACGTTTTAATAAATGGCTTCTTTCTTTTTATTTCGGTTGTTAATGCCACTTACAG
>NC_060164.1:11306041-11323859 GCF_021292245.1 Micropterus dolomieu | reverse complement strand
TTGTAGTCTCAGATGGTGAAGGGTCTTCTGAAATCAGACCCCCTATTGTCCCACTGACACCTACAAACTATGTTACCTTGAATCGTTAACTCAAATGACCCCAAGCAGTAATTTGTAGCATAGTGGATTTTCCACTGCACTAAATATAACAATTGGTTTAAAGTATTCAAATCAGACGATTCATCAGTCAAGCGGTGACCATATGATTACTGATGCATTGTGACTGTACTCTCAGAACAACAACAAAAAAAGCACGCTACTGCACAGTGAATGACCGTAAATGACTTATCTGGGTTGCCGTAGTAATGCAAGACTGTGGCACTCCTCCTCAATGAACGTTGGAAAGATGGCGACGGCATACGCACAAGCGAGAGTCAACTGTACCGGCGGGTAGAAAGTGCTCTAAAGAGACACAAATCCGCCTCTCTTGCAAAGATTAAACGGTGCAAAGTCTGTCTGGTCTCGCGTAGACATGGTTTAGTCTATGCACGGCTAGGAACAAGAAGCCACTGCTTTTCTATGGAGCCTCCGGATCGTAACAAGCCCAGCAGGTATGTGAATTTGTTGAACAGACACTACACCATCAGGACCTCGCACTTGCCAAATAGGGAGCTGAACGTGACACTGCAGTCGGCTCTATGGGAGCGCTTGCGCATCCCTTAGAAATCGACTTCCTGTCAAATAGTTGCCCGCGTGCAGTTACTGCATTTGCAACGCTGGAGTTGCAAACTTTTTGGAGCAACATTTTCAGGCGTACTTTGCTGCAGATATTAGCTTCCCGTCGGATTCTCGGTTGCTAGAGAGAAAGACAAAATGCTCGCCAAATGATAAGGTAACGTTACGAAACAATTACCAACCTCTGTAACAGTGCAACATGTCAGGGAGCGAGCTAGCTAACTGTCGCTTGTCACTTTATTGTTCACCCGCAAGTTCACCAACAGAAACGGGCAGAGCTGAGGCCAGATACATTTTGCAACGTGGGCTCGTAAGGTTGACTTGAAAGTATGGGGTTGTATATTTGGGACTGCCAAACCATGCATTTTATCATGACACCGAAACAGAAACTTCGCGTGCTTTAGCTAGCATGTTGCTCCACTGTTATTGTTAATCCTCCAGCTAGACTTGGCGCTGGTGTTGTTGTTGTCGTCGTCTGGCACGCCAATGCTGAATCATGAGATGGGCATCGTTGCTTGCAAACGTTTTTACACTTTATGTAATTAATTTTATTGGTATAATTTTAGTTCCTTGGATAGGTATGAAACTTACTGCAAATGTGTGTGCAGCAACAGATTTCCGATGACAAGGTTACTGGACGATACATGTGTGCAATCTCGTTGAAGAGTGCATTCACGCAGACACTCGTAAGGTGTTTTTAGGAGACATGCTCATCTCCTAATCGAAATTCCGCAGTGTTTGCCCCTGACTGCTGGCGACAGACCCTCAGGAATCTGCTGTTATGTCTTCCCCTCTCCTCCCTTCGCCTCACATTCAGTTGTTTGTGTGCAGAGCGAGGGAGCTTTTGAGTGCATTTATCACGTTGGACCAGCTCTGTCATCTACGATAATCCTGGTTTTGAGCAAAGGGCTTGTTTTTTGTTTGTGTTTTTGTCGCCCTTTTCGGTAATGGTTGAGTACCAGCCAGTTGTTATTCCCTTGCACCCACTCAGTCCGAAGTGGACACACAAACAGCTCGTATGATTGTGCAATACTGGCCTTGTAAATGTAATTGCTGTTCTGCATCGTTGCATAAAGAAGAATACTGACCATTTAACCATGCTATTTCTGGAAGTATGTCAGTGTCACAAGTTGACATGATTGCAAAAGATTTATTTTCACGTTTTGTGGCAATTTATGCCTTGGTATTGTATTACTACTTAGCATTTATTGAAGTTACCATTTCTATGGTGATGGGATTTGAAACATAAAACCTGGACCACTATAAACAATAAGGGCTACATGCCTGAAACTGTATAGTTTGCAGGAACACAATGGTTGTCAAAAGAAAATTCAAATGACAGGCCCCACAACATGCACAGATACATTTTGTCTTTGTCCTTCTATCCTCCTCGATGAGCATAAATACTTTAAAAGTTAAAACTGACAACAATTCTGAGATGTGCTCGCTTTGAGGGTTATCGCTATCGTTGCACGTAGAGAGGTCCTTTGTCAGTAATGTCTCATTGTCAAAGACATTGTGGCTCACAAGAATTCCAGAGATTTCAGGATGTGGTGTACTGTGCGTAGTGGCGAGCTGCGTGGAGCCCCGGAGAACTCATTAATGCCTGCATTCGCCGGGAGCACAGGCTGTAGAATACAGATAGACTCAAACATTTGCTAACTGCATCCTATCTCTGCCCACACCTGCTTTAGAGAAATTAGTGCTGCTCTCACATTCTGTCCCCCTCATCTGCCATTTCCTTTTAAACAAAAGGATCTTTGTAGCTGCTAAAACTATAACAATTGATGTTACTGATATGCTGCAAGAGTAAGTTCGTGTAAGATGATAAATGATCAGGAAGGGAAGATAGTTAAGTTAAAGAATAACAGTGTTTGTCTGTTTGATTTGACATTTATGATGTGCGCAACTGAAAGAAGCTGAAATGCAAGTTGAAAGTCACAAAGGTTTGACTCTCTAGTTTCAGATTAAATTTCAAAGGTGGGGCACACTGCTGCCTGCACTGCTTTTATGATGCAAGTGGAATAAGGTGAAAACCTTGTCATTACACCATTTACCTCAAGCTTCAGCCCACAGTCAGCAAGCAGTGTCTACATTTAGATACATTTAGATCATGTGACTTGTTGTGGTTGATGGCACAAGCATCCACTGGTACAGTAAGGTCTATGTCTTGTCTTAGACTGGGGATGTTCCCTGGTGTCAAGTAATGCATATGGCCAGATAGTAAGCGCAGTAGTGTTTACGAAACACACTGACCTTCTGGTTCTTATGAATTAAAGTGGCTTTTTGCATGTAGTGTCATGTCTTGTGGAAACAAACTCATCTATTGTGCATATAGTATGCTTTGCACATAGGAGAGGTTGGGAGGTCCAGTCCTGGCAATGTCGCTCTGTTCGAGAGATGGGTGGGGTCAAGTGCGTCATGTTCATTGTTTTTGAATTCTGTCAGGCTATGGTGCAAATTTTGATCACTGTATCAGCTCTGTTTAATTATCAGGGATTGACAGCAGGTCAGAGATGCATGCTATTGTATGCATGAGCTACACTTCCGTTGAGATTTGGGTACATGTGCACAGGTTCTATACTCCTTTAACCTCACCAGTTGGGCTGAAATTAGTAGCCAGCAGACACATCCGTTTTGCTGTAGGGGGTAATCAAAATCTGGATTGAGCCTACAGAGCATCAGTTATGGCAGCATGACCTAATTGGTGGAGTGTGCGCTCTTACAAAACCACAGCCACCTTCTCCTCCTTTTCCTCCCTCTAAAAAACAAATCCCCTTTAGTTTTGGCATTGTGAGCAAGTGTGCTCACTAACCAGCTGTGTGCTATTCAGCTGTGGGCCTCACGGGCCACGTGTCACAGCTATACAATAGAGTGTCCCTTCCTGCTACAATAGCGTGGATGGTTGGTGTCAAAGGTCAGGCCCCTCTGACTCTGGCAGCCCTTGGTATCACTGCTTCAGTCGCTATACAGAAAAGACTCTCGGTTTTGTGCGGTTTATTATGCACTCAGTGTTTCTGCCTAAGGGCTTTAGCATTCCACTGGCCTTTATTGGAGCCCCAATGAGCCATCAGATGAGCCATTGAGACCAGGCAGACACCATCTGCAGTGATAATTCACTAGTGGCAGCCAGTCAGGGACAGCTTGAAGACCATAGTGCGGCTATGACTAGGGAGTAACTTTCTTTGTGTGGCCTGCACCGTAGGTTTAGGAAAAAAACAAAGAATTCAGAAGAGGAATTTGTGCAGTCTTTACTGCAGCAGCTCAATCTCTGTGCTTGATGTGTCTCATGGCAACCAAACAAACAACCGGCATTGATGGCGTCATTGGTTCCGCTGTCATTCCTGAGTGATTTAGTCATGCTGTTCCGTGTAGACAAGTGTCTTTTTAAAAACTTGGTCTAGTTGCTTCTCACATGCATGCACTATTTCTGTCCTCAGACACCACACACCCGTGCACACTTTGGAATGTTTACAAATGTGCGCACAATCTGATCTTACCTGTCATGGACACACTGGGAAGTTGACAGTGTTTACCCTATATGCTTTCTTTATGCATTGTCCTGATGGCTGTCTCGATTTTTACATAACAAAAACACAGCATTTTGTCCGTTGTTGTTGTGCTAAATGCCTTATTGTAACACACAAGATTGCTTACTGTGCCTTCTTGTGCCTGCATACTGAAAAGATCACTGTCGTGTTTTGCTGCTACAGAACAAGCCCCTTCACAATTTCCCATACAATACACTCATAAAGGCACCAGTGTTCTTTCATTCTCGAGTTATTTTGTAATTTCAAGACTGTTGTGGTTAGGATGCTTTTGCTATTGTTGTTATTCTTGCAGTATGTTTCGATCATCAAGCCTTGTTTTCAATCATATGGCATTTAAAGTTGCAGGATTTGCAGCAGGTGTCTGTCTGCCTTGCACGTAGTTCCACAGCTGCTCCCAGGGGACTGGGTGTGTGTGTATAGAGACAGATTCTGCAGTGGGGCAGATGGGCAATAGAAGTCTGGACTCTCTCGATGCGGCTCCTTGAAAAGCTTAAGCAAGTGATTTCCAGATTAGCCCCCCTCCCTTAACACTCACACACTCCACAGTGAGTGTGTGCCCCTTTCAACTCCACGCTGTCTGGCACGTGTTGGAGAATGCCTTTCAGTCAGATGATCGATGGAGGGACACATGGTGACCAGGATATAGAAACGGCCGTTTCATGCCCCTCCTCTTCTTTCTCTCTTTGTTTTTGATGGCGAGGTCAGACCTTACAACCTTTCTCTCTAATCCTATTAAAAAACCTTCAGAAAGGCATTAGGAAGCAAAGCTCTGACATTGTTATCTGGAAAGGCGTGCTGCTTGCACTCTTGTTTTTCTTTTTTTTTCTTTTCCTTCTTCCCCCAGAGGAAAGTGTTTAAAGTGATTATAGTGTTTCCTTTCTGCAAAACTAGATGCAACATATTCTGCTGTGGCCTTTTATTATCTGAAATACACAGAATGTTGTTAAGCAACCACAGTGTTCACATCTTTATTGTTGCTCAAGATTTACTATAATCAAGTGAAAGTGGAAGCGTTTGGACACGGTCTAACAACTTCTACACGCTTAGGGTGAGTGAGTTCAAGTGCTCCATGAAATCTTGACTTGCAGTATCTTTGATGACTTAGCAGACAGTTAATAAGGGTTACTGTTTCTTTCTCTCTGGATGAGCCATTATGTTTACCTAGACTGAGAGAGGGTGCCAGTAGAGAACCCACAGCTTATTATCCTGCGTCTGGACGGCTGTGGTCATGCACACAGCATTTCTGCTGTACATTTGGGAGGCGGCCAGTCAGGCTCCAAAGGACAGACAAGTTGTCAGTCTGCTATAGGTAGCAGCAGACATTCAGTCTAGTTGCAGTTTAGCAAACCTGTTTGCTGCGGCATTAGAGGAGATTTGCTGCACACTGTTATGGGTACAACAACCCAGCCTCATTTGACCTTGTATACACATTTCTTTAGTGTCCTTGACTAAAAGAGTCTCATAATGCCAATGCACTTGCTTGCTTTTAACATCATTTCCAGGTAAAAGTGTTCATTGTACAGATGCAAATCCAGCCCATGTCAATAGTTTGTCCAGTCTGTTTTTGCCACAATGTGATTAAATGTTGACAGGCCGGCAAAGCCAGGGGAAGATGCATCCCAACAGAACTCTGAGGTGCGTGAATGCTGGGACTCGCCCAGTGAGGAAGAGGAACCTCTGTATGGCACATCACCTCCTTATACCCCCCGTCAGATGAAACGCATGTCTGGCAAGCATCACAGGAACAGCCAGGCGAGGAATACCGGTCGGTCTCCCAACAAGGGTAAATCAATTAATTTATTTGACTGAAGTATATATAAAAGTCTTATTAAGTGTTTGAAATGTTTGTCCTTTTCTAGAGCAGTTTTACATGCATTGTTCTCACTGTGGTGTGTACTTTCTGTGTTTATTTCAGCGGACCTTATCCCACCTGTCCTGAAAGAGAGTCCCAGGCCAGCGGAGACCCCTGAGGAGCATAGTTACAAGCAGGGCAAGAAACAAAGGGCCACACTGCGCTCCACGGAGAGAGACCATAAGAAGACATTTGAAGGCTCCTTCATGCTGGATCCACTGTCAAAGTCAAACCCTTTCGGTGCCCTCAACATGGATCCCAGGAAGCATTACTTGAGCTTGGGCTGCAGCAGTTGCAAACTTCCTGTGTCCATGCCCCATATTGCCCGGACCCACCGCCAGACCTCCCGGACAGACTGTCCCGCCGACCGCCTCAAGTTCTTTGAGACTCTGCGGCTGCTGCTCAAGCTCACATCTATGTCCTCCAAGAGGAAGGAGAAGGAGCAGAGGGGCCTGGAGAACATGGCCTTCATGGGTCACAACAACGAGGTCATTTGGTTGGAGCTGCAGGCTTGGCATGCGCGGCGCTCCACCAGCGACCAAGACCTTTTTCTTTTCACTGCCCGCCAGGCCATCCCTGATATCATCAATGAGGTGCTGCACTTTAAAGTCAACTATGCTAGCCTAAGAGGGGCCCAGTGTTCAGGGTCTGAATCAATCCAGGGGGACTATCAAAGTGTCAGAGATCTAGTCTGTGGAGAGGAGAGGGAGACCAACCACTGTGGAGTAGATCCCTGGGGCTTTAGCGCTTTCCCCTCATCAGCGATGAATGCAGCAGAGCCTCTGGGCTCTGGCGCTGATTGTAGGGAGCACCTTCAGCGCCAGCGGCTGGCATTTGAGCAGGTCAAACGTGTTATGGAGTTGCTGGAGTCTCTGGAAGCTTTGTACCCCTCTTTGCAGGCCCTGCAGAAGGACTATGAAAAATATGCAGCACGAGACTTCCAGGGCAGGGTGCAGGCGCTCTGTCTGTGGCTCAATATCACCCAGGACCTCAACCAGAAGCTGCGTGTTATGGCCACTGTGTTGGGCCTCCATGATCTATCCCGTATCGGGTGGCCTGTCTTCGAGATCCCGTCACCTCGCTGCTCTCGTGGCAATGAAGAAGAGGAGAATGAGGACGATGAGGAGAATGACTCAACAGCCACTTTTACAGCTGAAAGCGATGGAGAGGACAGGGATGCTGAGGAGGAGGAGGAGGGATTGGGAAATGTAGCAGAGGGAGAGTTGTCTCCCTCCCTGATTCCCAAATTGGCTGGATTGTTGTCAGAAGAGGAGTTTCTCCCAACTGCCACTGCAGGAAGTGCAGAAGCGGTTGCAGGAGGGGGCGTATTCTGCCCCACAGCCATCTACAGACCGTTTGTGGATAAAGCTCTGAAACAGATGGGACTGCGTAAACTGATCCTCAGACTGCACAAACTGATGGACCGCTCTCTTCAGAGGTCCAGAGCAGCGCTGCTCTGCCACACTCCTGCGCTGGAGGTGAGGCTTCTTTTTATTTCTTTTCATTTTTTTACTACGCACGTGATGAGTACCTTAATTTCTTGTGGTGACGTATATACACACACACACACACACACACACACACACACACACACACACACACACACACACACACACAATAAATAAATTGATGAGTTTCTTGCTTCAGGGAGTTTTCAAGGTTTTCAAGGTTCTACATTATGTGTCAGTGTTATTGTGTAGCATAAGAGCACTAACAGCTTGATGACCAACAGTAATATACAATATCAATGAACACCTCTGGAAATTAAATTAATATAAATATATAACACAATACATAAAAATGTCAAACTACTAAGAAAATTAAGGTAAAAATAAGGATGAAATATACATCAAAATGCAGCCTATTGAATAGTGCTTACATAATAGAACTGACTGATAAATCAATTAGTTGACTGACAGAAAAGTAATTGACGAGTTTTTAAAAGTAAGTAATCTTTGAATTTTGGACTGTTGGTCATTGTGATGGTCTTTTTTCATAACTTTCTTACATGTATTGACTAAATCATAAAACAAAGTCAACAGATCAGTCAGTAATGGAAAAAAGTTCGTGTTATACATTTTGGCAGACAATATGAATTGTGATAGTAGTAGTAGTAATAATAATAATAAATAATAATTTACACGTTGAGAGTAAAACAAGATCCAGGATCACAACTGCATTATTTTTTTTGACTAGCTGATTTCACCTTCAGGTTTGTTATAAAAGTGATACAGCCTGAAGCATGCTGTGGTGCTTAACAGTCAAACTAGATGCAGTATTCTTTCATCAATTTATAAGACAGAGGGGCATACTGTAGAAGATGAGGTAAAAATGCCATTTTTCCAAAAAACGCTAATGTGTGGTAGAATGCAAAGTGATGTGAGCCCTAGTTTGTGCTCATTTAAAAACAATTGATTGGACAGACTGAGGTGAAGAGTGAGCAAAATCAGTCAAGAGCTATTTTTAATGTTTTCAGTGCAAATGTTAGTAATTTAATTAGGCAAGAAGTCTGAGCCCAGGCTATGAACAGCAGAGGATGTGTTGACACGTTGAGAAAGCTAGTAAAAGAAAAAGGGGGCAGTAAAACGAAGAGGATTGTTATTGAGTTTATCGCAATGGATAATGAATTCATCTGCGTGTTGGAATAGAGCAATTTCAGGAAGGTTCAGACACTGCCCTCCTGCTGCAAGTGTACAACGAGGATTGTGAACACTTCTTGGATTGTAGAGTGAGTGAGATGAGAGTGAGATTAGGATGTTCAGAGGTTGTGGCGTGAGGAATGAGGAGGAGACACAAGTTGACGCTTTGCACAGAGCTGGTCAAAGATGTTTTGGTAAAGTACGCCATGTAATCCAAAAGGGATCCGTCTTTACAGACTTACCTTTGTAGATGCCTGTATGAGAGTGGGCAGCCCTGATGGCTCAAGCAATGGAAACAGTTTGAACGATAAAATAAAAATGTAAAACAACATTGAATTTACTTGGAAGCCAAGTGTTTTTCTTTTGTGTGACATGCTGAATTAACTATCTTCCACCTGCAGTTTTCAGACTTCCCAGACCCCATGCTGTACAGCGATTATCTGCCAGAGCTGTCACGCCATGTGTCCTGCAGTGGTCCGACTCATCCAGAGCTCGGAGCGGACCAGGTCTCCTGGGAGGATTTGTTGGACATGGACCTCCCGTCCTTCCGTCCAGCGTTCCTCGTGCTGTGTAGGGTCCTTCTCAACGTCATTCACGAATGCCTTAAACTGCGACTTGAACAGAGGCCTGCTGGAGAGCCTTCACTGCTCAGTATCAAACAGGCAAGCAGCTGCTGAAAAACTTACTTTCTGTACATGCTGCACCACTCATGCTGAATGACATGACATATGAATGACAAAACAACATATTTAGATATTAACATTTTACTATTATATTAATGGGTATATTAACAGAGCTGCAATGAATAGTCAATAAATCGATTAGTTTACATTTATTCATTTAGTTGACGCTTTTATCCAAAGCGACTTACAATTATATGTATGCTATATATGTCAGAGGTCGCACGCCTCTGGAGCATGTTTCTTATCCATTGCGCCATCGCCACTTCCTGTTGTCAACTATTAAATTAATCACCAACTATTTTGCTAAAGGCTTCATGGTTTGGGTAATTTTTTTTTAAGAAATAAAGGCTAAATTCCCTGATTCCAGCTTCTAAAATGTGAATATTTTCTGGTTTCTTTTGGGTTGTGGACAAAACAAGGCATTTGAGGAAGGCCTCTCAGGCTTTGGAAAACACAGATATTTTTCAACATTTTCTGTAGCAGACAACTAATTGATTAATCAAGAAAATAGAGCTGTGCGATATGATATCTATCGTTTGACGACAGAAAAATGTCTTATCGTTAACAATTATGCTCTATTGTTTATTTTGTAGTGTCACAAATTCCACACTTTACCATAATATTTCCGCGAAGGTGCTTTGCATCGCGATAGTTTTACGTTGGATATTCAACGTCTATCGAACATCCAATGTAAAGCTATTATCCAGCAGTTCCAGCCATGATGTGTCTGTCAGGTAACTTTTAATGGCTTGCCCACGGACATTTAGTTTACTATCTAGTTCACCAAGACATGCTGTTGATGTAATGTTAGCCATAGCAGCAGGAGAACTGTGAGTATTGCAGTCTGGAGCTGCTGTGTTGCTCTGGACTGTCTCGTCCTCTTGTTAGCGTTGCAGCATCAAGTAGCAGCAGTTCGCTAACCCACAACTTAGCTAACATTAGTTACATTACAGGCTGTGTTGTTGTTCACTCTATATCATGGTATTTGTCATGTTGTTGGATTTCTCCAATATCGCATAAGTTACCCCACCTTTATGATGCAGAGAAATATCATGAGTTAATGGTGGAAAGTAACAGTAACTCATGATATTTTATTGAATTTACAAAAATTTTTATATATCGGGATATGAAATGACCTATATCAGGATATGAATTTTTTGTCATATCGCACAGCCCTACATTAGTTGCAGCCCTAATGGCAGGTATACAAAGGCTAATCCCTGTGTTTTTACATTTTGTTTGTGCTCTGCAGTTGGTGCGTGAGTGTAAAGAGGTTCTTAAAGGTGGTCTTCTGATGAAACAGTATTATCAGTACATGCTGCGGGGCGTGGTGACTGATGCTCAGGGCTTGCAGACAAATGCCAATATTGATGAGTTTGAAGAGGACCTTCACAAGATGCTGGTGGTAAGGCTCCTAACCTTTCTCCCTCCTCTACCTAAAGTTGGACAGACAAAGGCTTTTAAATCTCGTGGTATCTAAAGTCTGTTGCTGCTTTTATAGGTGTACTTTGACTACATGCACAGTTGGATACAGATGTTGCAGCAGTTGCCACAGGCCTCTCACAGCCTAAAGAACCTGTTAGAGGAGGAGTGGCACTTCACCAAGGTCATCACTCCTTACATCCGTGGAGGGGAGGCCCAGTCTGGGAAGCTTTTCTGGTCAGTCACATACATAAGCTGATGTAAAAAAAATTTTTTTACTTCATTCACAATTGTTCTTTCCTTGAAGAAAAAGAGGGTTTGCTTGCTGTCATCATTCATCCTGTTCATGCAGGCCAAGAGAGATCCCTTACTAATGCACTTTCAATGTAAGCGAAGGGAGAAAAACTTTCTATCTATAATTACCTATCCAGGGCTCTACACTTTTTAGGGGCGCTAGTGCACAGCCAAAAATTAAGGGGCACAAAAAACCATTTATGGTCTTTTTTTTTTTTAAACATTACATATGCAACAATAAACATACAGTATGCATAGAACACATGGGCAAATTGAAGTAATTAGGAGATTACTAAATAATTTTGAAACATAAGACCTACTAACAGAGACCGGGATGCATTATGCTTCATGAATACATCGCTTTTCAGGGCAGAGTCTGTACATTCTTTTTAGGGGGTAGGGTTTTAGCATTTCATCCAATCCTTCCTTTCAATCTTCTTATTGGACATATTTATGTTTAGGAATGAGCATTTGAAGTTACTAAAATGCAAACGATCCAGTTGAAATCTGTAGGTTGAGTTGACAGAAACAGTTTTAAGTGGCAGCCTAATTGACGTTCACAGACCCGAAAGTGAGATACGACAGAACCTATCCCAAAGATGGTTGCATACACTAAAAGTTAGTTACATAACTTAGTGATGTGACAACTCAAAGAGTTGTTGGAACTACAAGAACACCTGATTATATAGTTGTGTTACAGAGCAATACGTGTATTTTTTAATTCATTGAAGAATGTGGGCAAAGACGCTGAAATCGCTTTTCTGCAGGTTTACGGTTGTTAAACAGGCCTTTTGATAAATTATTCTTATTTGCTTTTTATTCACAAAGGTTTTGTTTCAGGTACAGTAGCAAGCAGAGTTGTCGTCAGCTACAGTAAAATTTTATCTTTCTTTGCCTCTCTGCCCTGGTGTGTGTTTGTGTGTGTGTGTATGTGTGCAGATGTTTAGCCCCGCCCCTCGGTCAAATGGCGACACAGTGCAGAGGAAAGAGAGACACAGAGTAGAGGCTGCAAGCGTAATCATAAATTACACCAAAAACATATTTTCCGCTCGGCTATTGCCACTCCCTGGTTTAAATTACATCTAAAATGACTGACCTTTAAAAATAACCTGGCTTCTTAATAATTTAGAACCAATTTGTCCAACACAGACAGCTGAAGCCTCATATTAGCTTCAGATAAACTTCATAATGTATTTTTACACTGCGGGGCGTGGTGACTGAGACTGACATAGCAAAAGGTCTTCGTTTTTGTAACGAAAACAGAGAGAGAGATGCAGTCAGCTCATTGAGTGGCGCCGCTCTTTGCATCAGGAAACTCACACTGAAGGATCAGTCTCTCACTGCCTGATGCGCTGTGTCTATTAAACTCCGGTTGCGGGTGGCGTGTGAGTGAGATGAGCACAGACTGCGACAGTTTCACATGATCGCTCCTGTGTGTTGCCCCACTTGTCTGAATTCTGTTCAACTCTAATTGTAAATGATGTCCCTTTTTGTCTGAGATGGGATTAATTTGGTGCTAGCTAGCTATGAAAACCGCTCACACAGCGTAGTGAAACATTTTAGCTGCCGTTGAAAATTTGTCTGGCGAGTATTGCATCATCTGATCGGGTTTTCTTATTTGCCTTTTTAGCGACCACCGATCAAACAAGTTAAAGCCATTATCGTCCGATTATGATCGGTGACCGATCGATCGGAGTACCCTTAAACCTATCCTTTAAGAGTGTTACTAAAATTTATATTTTATGAAACTGAAGACTATTTTGCTCTTTGCAGTGACATTGCTGGGATGCTGCTTAAATCCACTGGAGAGTTCCTTGATGCCGGCTTGCAAAGGAGTGGTAATGAATTCTGGGAAAGCGCTGATGACAGCACCGCCTCAGATGAGATCAGGTAAGTGGAGTAACATGGTTATTAGATGTCTGGGTCAGTCAGTGTTCATAATTCCCTTTTTGTCCTTGTAGTGCTGTTTTTAACTTTTAACCTTTTTAATTTTTAAAGGCGGTCGGTTATCGAGACTAGTCGGTCCCTTAAAGAGCTGTTCCACGAGGCCAGGGAGCGTGCGTCCAAGGCTCTGGGCTTTGCCAAAATGCTTCGAAAGGTGAAAGACAGCAGTGAAGAACTTTTTTCTCCCTTGAAATAGAAAGGCACAACAGTACTGCCTGTGCAGTTCATCTGTGACCCTGTTTTCTCTGCTCCCCAAAGAACCGGGACTGTGTGTTTTGACACTCACTTTGTTTGCTTCCCCTCTCTGCAGGACTTAGAAGTTGCTGCGGATTTCTGTATCACTGATGGGGTGACTTGTCTCCTGGAGGCACTGAAAAAGAGAAACTATGTCAAGGTTTGCTTTTCTGTTCATTTGTGATCATTCTTTTCTGTCCTCGGGTCGTTTATGTACCAGATTAACTTCCTCCTTTTATATCCAGGTCCAGATTCCAGGCTTGGAGGAGCTGCAAGTGTTTGTCCCCTGTGGCTTGATGGATCAGCGGCCTCTCATCCTGCAGCTTCTCAATGCTGCTGCTGGCAAAGACTGCTCCAAAGAGCCTGATGAAATTGCAGAGGACGATGCCTACCTGCTCATGAGTAAACATGGAGCTGGGGACTCCACTACTGAATCGGACTGGGCTCAGTGGGACGGAGAGCTGCTGAAACTGGTCCCCCAGATGGAAACTGTTGACACTTTAAGGGCTATGAAAGTATGTGATGATGTCTAATTCAGTCTGTATGTGTGTGTGTGTGTGTGTCTGGTGTTGACAAGCCTCTCACTGGTCCGATATGCTTTCAGGTGGAGAACATGCTCTTGATAGTGATGCAGTCAGCTCACCTGGTGGCCCAGCGAAAGGCCTTTCAGCAGTCCATGGAGGATGTGCTCACTCTTAGCCGGGAGCAAACATCTAGTCAGCCTCTCATCGCGAGTGCTCTGGAGGAGCTCAAGGTATTTACATAACCACATGCTATGATCTGTAACCTGTTACAACACTTGTTTATTTTGTGTTGTTGTAAAGACACGTGCATGTTGGTGTCCTACTTTAAAATCTTTTTTTCACTGCAGCTGCTTTCAGTTTTATTTCCGCTCTATTAACATCAACTGAAAGAAAGGCCACTATCAGGCCAGATTTCAGAAGTTATTCTCAAAAGGGAAGTCATTCAACTTTGATATACTACATTCAGAGCCACAATACCACAATTAAATTCTCACACACGTCATAAGTCTTTCGTTTTGAATGCTTTCACTGATCGCTTTGAATTAGTTTTTGCCACAGTACCTTTTTTTTTTTTTTATTTGAAAATAATAATAAAAACATGCTAATACTCTTCTTTCTGTTTCTTCTCCCCATCGTTCTCTCTCCTACCACAGGATGAGGCATTGCAGCTGTGCATTAAGATCAGCACTGCCATTGACCGAGTGGAGTTCATGTTCACCACAGAGTTTGAGGCAGAGGTGGAGGAGTCCGAGTCAGCCACTCTGCATCAGTACTACAGGGAGGCAATGATACAGGGCTACAATTTTGCCTTCGAGGTAACTGTAACAAAGTGTTTTGAGTTTTTTTTCTTTCTTTTTTTTTACTAAAGAAGCACACGATTTAGATGAGATAAAACATATTACATGTGTACATTAAAAGTAAATGGATTGTATTTTACATGTAATTTACTTCACCAGACCCTCTCCGGCCTTGGAACCACCCACCATGTTCTGTCCAAATCCTGTGGGAAACACTGAGTAAAAAGCACATTTTGTCTATTTAATTTATGCAATGGGAAAAAATAATGGCAAAATAAAAGAAAAAATGTGAATGGACTTGTTTGGCATTCGGCAAATTTTTTCATTATATTCGGTTTCAGCTTCAGCCAAGAATTTTCATTTCGGTGCATCCCTAACCATATGTATCATCAATATCATCATAATTTTGATTTAGCCAAAAACACACTATATTACATTTCATTCCTTCCAGTATTCACAACATGTATTATGAGTCTGGACAGACATGGATGTAAAGTTCAGCTTGACTGGTTGGCGGAGGCAATTTAACTGCAGGGCGGTAATTCTAATTGTTGTTATTACAGTACCACAAGGAGGTGGTGCGCCTGATGTCAGGGGAGTTCAGACAGAGGATTGGGGAACGCTACATAGCTTTTGCCCGCAAGTGGATGACCTATGTCCTGACCAAATGTGAGAGTGGCAGGGGCACCAAGCCCAGGTAAGGCCTTATCAGCTGAGCACACATTTTTGAGTAATTCACTTATGTCTCTTTTTTTGCATCTGCCAGCTAGTGTGGTGTTCCTGCGGTAGGTTTGAGAATGTTGCTCAGGGATGAATTTTGTAGCATTGCTGCAAAGAGAGTTAAAGCCAGGCTCTCTACCCGGGCATTATCCTCACTAACTAATAAGCCATCCTACTAGTGCAATTAATCTTGGATAAAGTAAAAAAATAAATAAATAAAAGTTCCCTGTCACCTTAAACAAATTGCAGATATAGACCGATAAAGGCTTTTTTGTTTTTTTACAGAGAATAGTTTATAGTAGATAATTGGGTTTTGTTTGTGTCATAAATTCCTAATTTTCCCTGCTGTTTGTTACTTTTTTTCGAACTATATTTATCTGCAAAAGCAGATATATTTATCTTCTGTGTTGGAGCCACACAATACATACATATTGGAGCCCTCTTTGTCAAGAGCTTTTGCTTTCAGCCATAATGAGTTACCATGGCAACGTTGTACTCTGACAACAGAGTGAAGACTTCAGGTTGTTTCATTTATTACAACTGCAACAATAGCATGAGGTTTTAGAGACATAACAGAGAGCTTTTAAAAAATAAATAAATATAATGGCGGAAATACAAACAAAAATGGTACACTTAACAGAGAGCATGAGTCAGTTGTCATAATTGTATTATTTAAACCTCTGGCACCATAATACCTCCTGCTCCTACAGAGGAGAACACAATGAGCTACTTAGAACATGTCCTTAAGGATGAAGATACTGAAATCTATTTCATAATTAATCACAACTGTTAGACATGCTCTCAATACTGCACGATCAGCTGACATGCTTCTCAGAACAAAACCAGCGCTTTATCATCTCATATTTGAATGTCAACCGTAAATTTTTAAAATTTAAAGACCTGGTTAAAACGGGAATGGTAGAGCGGGAGATAATGCAATGAACAGCAGCAGAAAGTTTTGGGATGCATCTATTGACTGCCATGTTTCACCTATAGGTGGGCGACTCAGGGTTTTGATTTTCTTCAGGCCATTGAACCTGCCTTTATATCAGCCTTGCCAGAGGATGACTTCCTGGTAAAGTGCCCTGTTTTCTTCTCTTTGTCATTTTCCCCAAATTGAACAACAATCATGCTCAGAATATAACATATATTATCTGTTGACTGAATGTGTCTTTCTGCAGAATTTACAAGCTTTGATGAATGAATGTATTGGACATGTGATTGGAAAACCTCACAGCCCAGTCACCGGCCTGTACATTGGTAAGCTGCTCCTCTGTAATACGAAGTATAGGTGACTTCCATTTCTGGAGTTCAGGATTTATTTCAGTGTTTATATTCTGTTGCAACCTGGGTGTCACAGGCTGTTACACAAAACGGGCACAACGGCAGTGAAATAACAATTCTATTCCTATAGCAAAGAAGCAACAATATGACTTATAAGTGTGTTAGTCTGAGTAACCTCACTCCTGCTCCTTTGAGCAACTCCATGCTCCTGCTCAGTGGCCAACAGTAGACGACTGTGGTTTACCTAGGTAAGTGTGAAAGTGTGTATAGTGTTACTTTGCTCAGCAAACTTTTCCTGATTCAATAAAGACAGAGAGAACACAACACAACAAAGCAAAGAAAATCAGCAGGCCAACTGGTTTCTTGATGCACAAGGTGTTTGTGTAAACAAAGACATGGAGGCAAGAAACAGTGGTGCACAAATGTTGCACAACATGTCTATCTATGACTTGATGAAGAAAAGCAAACAGTGGCTTTCATGTGGTTATATGATTACCTGACCCCTGGATGTATGTGGTTGTAAAAATAGGAGCACTTCGCCCCACTAGATCAGAATTACTGTTATTTCTGTGATGTTAGTTTCCTTTTGTAGGTGCCTTGGCTAAATTCAGCATTGGGTATTTTTCTTTTCAGCTCCTAGGAATAGTCCTCGTCCTGTAAAGGTCCCTCGCTGCCACAGTGACCCACCAAACCCCAATCTGTTCATCCCTAATGCTGAAGGTTTCAGGTAGGCGATTATAGTCCCAATAATCTGTGTGCCTACCGTGTTGTAACTCTTTCCTGCATGGTTCATTGTGCTTCATTACCTTTGCTCTTAATGCACTGTAGTTGTTGAGCTTGTGTGTAATGTGAGCTTCTGTGTGTGTAGCTGTGAGTATGTCAGTGGTCTATTTTTTTTTTTTTTTTTTTTTTTTTGTATTGTGAGTGAGTGAGTGTGTCCTTCAACCAGCCATCCACTCACACCCTTAAACATATCACATCCCACGCAAGTCACCTTACCTCTCAAGACGGAGCTCCTCAGTTTGTTTTTTCACCACACAGCTCTCGAAGTCTCCCCTGTGATCTTCGGAACCAGCTGTTCCCAAACGGCCCTCGCCCTGTCCCTCAGGGCCTGGGGGAACACAGCCACACCAAAGCACCCAGCAGCAGCCCCTATGACGTCAGGTAGCTTTGTGCCCCCCCCCCCCCCCCCCCCCCCC
>NC_060164.1:11294298-11306021 GCF_021292245.1 Micropterus dolomieu | reverse complement strand
CCGTCTGCCCCCCCCCCCCCCCCCCCCGGTCACCTGGTAGAAACTGCTGTCGAAATACATTCTCAGATACAAAAACAAAAGATGCCATCACAGTTTCTTTTATAAGGCTTCTGGAAATTGGAGGAATTGCTTCATAATAAGATTTTATATCTTTTATTTGCAGACCCTAGGACACTTTGTATTAGAAAGTATTCACTAAATCCTTTAAGCATGAGCTGGGCACCAAAAGGTTTTATACTATTTGTGATGTAATATAAAGCTTTAACAGTGAATTTTAAAAGGTGGAAATAATTACCACAAAACACCATGCTTATGATAGCACTCTTATAGAGGGATGTTTTATACTTGTTTTCTTCCAATTTTAGTTTTGTCGCTTTGATTCATAAGTTTCGACAGTTTGCTCATTTGCATTTAGCCCGCTGACTGCATTTCCAGGCTCTACATTGGTGCATCACAGACTTAAATCTAGCATCAATCTTTTGTAGTTTTACAAAATGTTTAGTTTATGTTTGCCCATGTATTTTAGATATTTGAATGATAGGAACCATTTTATTAAATTAGAAAATGAGGCATTTCCCTTCAAATTCTACCTGAATTGTAATTTCACATTTAGATTTCAAATGCATTGATACTACTTTTACAGCATGGCTGTTCAGATATGACCTGCTACAGCTTACACGAAGTGTTCTAAGGACTAAATACATTGATGTAGACTACAAAGTCTACATCAGTGTCTTCATTTCTTCATGAAATTTCAAGACAAACCTCAGAATGGACTTAATAAGATGCATTTTCAGCCTTAAAAGTGTTAATGTAGCTTTTGCAAGCCCCAAATGTCACCAAATCATAAAAATGGCCAGAAACAAGTCTTGTTACTGGTCAAGGGAAGAGACTGTGATTGTTGTGCATGGTGTGAAAATGAAAAATAAAACACACACTACCTCATTGAAAGAGTGTGCTATGACATTCTGCTTTTTAGTGCTATTAACATCAGTCTTGCTTTGATGCTGGTGATTCACTGCCATTAGATTTTGGGTTTTTTGTGTGTGCTCTTTTGAAATCGGAACATACACTCAAGGGATCTAACCTTCAAGTGTGGTTGAGCTGTATAATGACTCTGATGCATGCGGAAATGTTAATGATGATGAAGATAAGTTTCAAAAGGGTTTCTCTTGGTCAGATGGTTTTAGTCTGTTTTTTTTAAATATTATTTTGAAATCCTAATGCTGGCTCTTAAGCATAAAATCGTGTAGTTTCTGATTTGTTGGATTATTTATATAGTTTATGTCATTTTATTTAATATAAGCACATGTCTGGGAACATTTTCCCCAAAAGCATCCAAGGTTTAAGACTATCTCTATCCCCTTTGCAAGTCATTAAATGCTTTTAGGAGGCAGTTCCATGTAATGTTTTCACAATTAATTAAACATAAAAGGAACCACTTAGTGCACAAAATCCAGTCATTTTGAGCATAAAAAGAAAGTGCTGTGTTTGCAGAAGTGTTTGCACTCTGTGTAGATCCTTAATTTGGCTGTTAACAGAGAACCCCCTCCAGACAGAAACATACCATCTGAATCAGTAGTTTTTGAGTCAACAGCGTTGTTGCATCAGTTTCTTCCATGTCCTTGCAGGGGATCCAGTTTTCATGAGAATGATCGTCTGTCATCGGTTGCAGCAGAGTTACATTTCAAATCTCTGAGCCGCCACTCCAGCCCCACGGAGGACAAAGAAGGTGTGTGCAATAAGTAATCAGCACAGCCATCCCCATCATTGCATATGACTCTTCCTGATTTACTGAAGTGTGTCTTGTCATTTCCTTCTTCAGAACCTACCTATCCTAAAGGAGACCCCAACAGTGCTGCACGCCGAAGCTGGGAGCTCCGCACCTTTATCAGCCAGTCCAAAGGTAAGATTGTTGAGGCATGAGGCAAGTTGGATGACTAAAACATATTAAAAAAATAATAAATCCTTTTTTTCATCTCAGACACAGCAGCACGGCAAAGCCCCATGGAGGCTGTCCGTCGATCCATTCGCAAGTTTGAGGAAAAACGCTATGCTGTGATGAAGCAGCGCAACATCATCGGCCAAGTGTGCCACACACCCAAGTCCTATGACAACGTCATGCACGTTGGGCTCAGGAAGGTGACCTTCAAGTGGCAGAGGGGCAACAAAATAGGTACAGATGTCTACTGACTGCTTTTGTTATGATGTAGGATATTTAACGAACATACAGGCAGTGATGTTATGTCTGTATGTGTGATGACAGGTGAGGGCCAGTACGGGAAGGTGTACACATGCATCAATGTCGACACTGGTGAACTAATGGCCATGAAGGAGGTATGTAGTCCAGCAAGAGCAATTCAGTAGGTCTTCAGTAAGATCTGCAGGTAGCGGTAACACATTTTTATTTTGTTTCCAACCAGATCCGATTCCAGCCGAATGATCACAAAACAATCAAGGAGACTGCAGATGAGCTGAAGATATTTGAAGGCATTAAACACCCAAACCTGGTGCGATACTTTGGAGTCGAGCTCCATCGGGTAAGAGGCGTACATATATATGTCAGTTCAGGCATCACACATTGCATACTGAAACAGTTGGGTATAAATTTGCATGCGTGTCACCTGTAGGAGGAGATGTACATCTTCATGGAGTACTGTGATGAGGGCACTCTGGAGGAGGTGTCCAGACTCGGGCTGCAGGAACATGTCATCAGACTGTATAGTAAACAGATCACAACAGCCATCAACGTCCTCCATGAACACGGCATTGTCCACCGTGATATCAAGGGTTAGTGTCACGTGCCCGTTCTCTTATTTTTCTTATTTATTGTCTTTTTAGTTGCCTTCATTTCTGAATGAACTCAGCATCTGTTTACTGACTACTATATTTTATTTTTTATATCAGGAGCCAACATCTTCTTGACATCATCAGGCCTGATTAAGCTGGGTGACTTTGGCTGTTCAGTCAAGTTGAGAAACAACACTCACACCATGCCAGGGGAGGTGAACAGCACGCTGGGAACAGCAGGTGAGAAATGATACTTTGTGCCTGGGTTGCATGCCTGCACTAGAGGGCACTGTGGCTTGATGTTAAATTTTCTTCCCCTCTCACCAATGGATATCCACCCACATGCTATGATTTATTAAGTGTGTTCTTGTGTTGTCGTAGTGATGAATATGTGATGTTGGATTTCTTTTGTATGTGTTTTATATCAAACATTTTTCCTATCGGTCACTTGGCATTATGCACAAATATATTTCTTGAATCTGCTTTATGTGATGATATTGTATTGCTGCTTAATGAATCCTTGTGGTGTAACATTATTATTTTCTGTCTTAATCAGCATACATGGCACCTGAAGTCATCACCAGAGCAAAGGGTGAAGGTCATGGACGAGCGGCGGACATCTGGAGTTTGGGCTGCGTTCTTATTGAGATGGTGACTGGAAAGGTAAGTACTGATGGAAAAGATCCTCTCTTTCACACAGAACATGAAATGTCTTGCCTTAGTCATCATTGACAGTATTTTAAGTATGTCACACAGGTTTGCATCTTGTACAGCAGTGAAACGGTAGTGGTTGTTTGAGTTATCTAATGCTCATTAAGCTTGTCAAATGCATGCATGTAAGGTGTTAAACTTATATCCTCCTCCTTTTTTTTTTTTTTTTATACTTTTGCAGGAAATTCACTACACCAAACACAGAAGTAAAAAACCACAACGGAAATGATGTTTTGTTCTTACCTTTTTATCTCAACCTGCAGAGGCCCTGGCACGAGTATGAGCACAACTTCCAGATCATGTACAAAGTAGGCATGGGCCATAAACCCCCCATCCCGGAAAAGCTGAGCACAGAGGGGAAGGACTTCCTTGGCCACTGTCTGGAGAGCGAACCAAAACGCCGCTGGACAGCTAGCATGCTGCTAGACCACCCGTTTGTCAAGGTGGCGTGCATTTTAAAACAGTGTAGTATTCTTTATTAGTGATGTTTATCGCCAGATTAAAACCCCTCCTGGAATCACATCTCATGAGTGAACAGTCATGGCTTGACTGAACATTTACACATTTTGAGTGAAAACATTTCATTTTTTGAAAATTATTTTTTACAAATGGGTAAACTGGTCATCCAACAGGTTTCCATTACAGCTGTCGTCTCTTGTCTGTTTCAGGTTTGTACGGATGAAGAGTAAATGGAACCTCCTCTGTGGCTTTTAAGTTTACAAATTAAAGCACTACTGTACATGTTGTTGGCAAAATGAAAAACTGTGGACGTGGAGAAGAGGAAGTTATGGCTGAAGGCACATGGAGTTAAACTGAGGAACTAATACAATATCATTTCACCTGGACCTATGGAGTTATAGGGTTGTGTCTTCATATACCCATGGACTTGGGGGTGGGTGGGACTGTACATACTGTAAGAATAGGATTGGCTTTAATTCTTGTATACAATATTGTAAAGTTAAAGTAATTATTGCCACATTTGTTGTTCTCACTGGTGAAGAGACCTCTGAAAAGGTATTGAGGAATACACTTTTTTTTTTTTTTTTTTTTTTACAAGTGGGAGGGGAGACAGAATCTATGGCACTTTTAAACTGTTTACCCAAGGGGCACTTGAGTAGAGGAGGGAGGAAACTTTTTTCAGTCATCCTTTGAGGCAGAAAAAGGTGTGGTAAGCCTCACTGAATGGAAGGTTTACCTTTCAAATTAATTTATCACTTGTCATTTGACAAGCACGGGCACTAGGAAGGATATTTTCTTTTAAATGTAATTTTTCTTTGCCTTTGCTGAGGAGTAAATGTCAAGTTGGAGCAATGTTCAAGTCTACTGGTCGCCGGTGAAGAGCTGTTCACCTGACTGGAACGTAGCCAACTGAGAGGAGAAACGGCCTGCTCTCCCTCCCTGCTGCTGACACAAAACATCCACACAACCAAACACAGACACTGACACACACCACAACTTCTGGTCCTCTGCTGCTCTTACAGTGTTTGCTATGTACAAACAATATTAATAAACCAATTGTTTTTTTTTTTTTTTAATGAAATGTGTATTTTTTTTTCCACCATGCCATTGATTAGTAGTATTACATTACTATGAAAGAGGTAGTTTTAATTAGAGCTGACAATAAAATTATTTTTATATATAAATAAATGAAAATGTATATGCTATTTGAGATATAATATGCACAAAGCACAAACTATTCCAGCTAATAAGACAGGTTCTAATTTACATTAATTTGAATTGACACATTTGTAACAGCTTTCCTGTTTGCATTTTACCTTACTGTACTGCTTATTGTGAAAGGGTGACCAACCAAAAAGGTAAACACTGACAGGCTAAAACTGGACGTATGAAATGAGATTAGATTGTTGTCTGCAAATGGATATTTGGCTTGACACAGTGCAATTGACGCTTTTGCCACATTAGCTAAATGTTTTCAGTGACTGAATCTGATCAACCCAATTAAATTAAATTAACTTAAATAAATGAAATTGAATTTAAGCCGTGACTATTGATTTATATGTGCCAATGGTGCTGTCATGGACTTCACAACACCAGAGAGCTCAGTCCATGTGACTGGATAAGAAATGGGAAAATTCACTTTCTAGGCAAAGAGGCGAGAATAGTGGGTTTTAAAGACACAGCAGTTGCAGTGCTAGCACGGTTTAGTCCCACTTTACAGTCACAACATCAGACATTTTCTTCTGCATTAATTGCACTTTTTGCATCACAAACACAATTTTATTAATCCAGTGGCAGAAAGTAACACCACTGAATAAGTACTAGTTTGAGATTCTATTCGTATATATTATCATTGCGATCTTTAGTTACTAGTTTGCAAATTCACATTGACAATACCAAATAAATTATGATTTATTATTATTAATTTTACTTTAGTAAAAGATGTGAGTATATGATCTGTTCGCACAATAGCTCAGGTTTAAGGAGCCACCAGAGTCCCATTGTCATGTACTAGTTTCAAAGTTTAAAGCCTTAAAACACAACCACCTCCTTGTGTCACACACCTGACTTAGTGCAACTAGAAATTGTATCATTCAAACCTGTCAGCTCAGGCCTAGTGTTGTCCCAGGGTGTGACAGCAGCTACCCTTACAGCACTCAGCCTGTTCTGACTTGTCTGGTCTTTATAGAAGTTCTTTGGATGTATAAAACCTCTTGAAGCCCACTGGGTCGCCTGCTTGAGCTACTTAGATCATGCACACCAAAGAATTATTTATTCAGATTTACCAGCATGGTGTCCCATTGGCTGATGTACATGGACATATAATTGGTTGCCTTTTCTATATTTCATCAATCTTTAAATTTAAAATTTAATCTGTTTAATACCTGTTTAAAGGGAGAGTAAGTGATATTGCAGAAGGATTGTTGAAATCTTAACTCAACTGCCAAACAAATACACCTCTCCCTTCAGTGCTCCCTCAGAACCCCTGCCTCCCAAGTATAGTGTATAGTGTATCTCTGAGGTTTCGCCAGCGTTGAAACACCTTCGACCTTGCCTGGTCATATAACTTTCTTCTCTGTTTGTACTCTTTTGAGCTTTTCCTTTTTCTCGGCCATCTCTCCTTCTTCACAGTGCCTGTAGTCCAGCCCATTTGAATGTGTCGGTGAATATAACTCTCTCTTCCACTGCCCCCCCCCCCCCCCATTACTCCTGTGAGTTAGTGCAGCAACAGTTTGCTGATTGTCTGGAACAGTGTTGTGTGGCAAAGTCCACACCACTTTCATTGTTTTCCATTTACAGAGCCAGGGCTGTGTAGGAGTTTTTTTTTTTTGAGCAAACTTTGAGGAAATATTCGCTCAATTAAACAAAAAATGTTTTGGATTACCATCACTTACTATCCCTTTAAATGTTTTTGTTATGTATTTTATGATGACCCTGAGAAAGGCCACAAACTGTTGTTCTGATCATTTTGATCCTCAACGTGTTGCTGAAATTGTGGCCTCTACAGACTTTTACCCCTTCTACATGCACCTTGGAAGTAGATGAAGTTATGTCAGAAAACCCTACTCTGCTGGTACAGACTTACTTGAACTGGCTTTTCTTCATTTTTTCACACCATGCCGGGAAGGTGAACAGGTAAGTTATAACGTCTTGTGTTTGAAATGCATGCCACCACCAGGGGTCACTATAGCTTGATATTTAATTTCTCCCGTATTTTCCCAATGGACGTCCACCAACCAATATCTTTAAATGTTCAATATGGCCTTGTGTAGTCTTGGTGATCAGTATGTGATGCATACATTTGTTACATTCAAACAATTTAATATATACATGTATCATTGCTTAATATATCCTACCTGTGTTGGGAGTTAAGAAGTAATAGAAAAGATCTTATGTTCACACAATGCTCATACACCAACTTCAAGTGTTTTGCCTTAGTCATATACTGTAGTCATGGATGCAAGCATTTTTGTTTCTTCTCTGATGCTGTAAATATGATTTGAGTCTCCAATGATTTAGAGAACAGACTGCCTGAAATACTTGATTACTGACTTACTGAAGCTGTTGTTTCTCTCTTTTTACTGCCATAAAGAAATGGATCAGCTGTGGCTCCTCCATGGCGTGTTTTTGTTATGTAACAGTGCAGTTTATTGATTTTTTTTTATAAAAACCACAAGAAAGTGACTTGTAAGTCAGGTGGTGACTCCTCATTTTTACCTAAACCTGCAGACACGAGTTCATGTACATCAAGATGAGACACTGCTTTAGTATCTATTTTAATATAAAATAAAGCATATACTAGTACCCATAGTACATAATTTATTATTTATTTATTTTGGAATGTGTTCTGTTTTTGCCTTTGCTGAGGAGTAAGGTTAATGAAGGTGAAGCCTTCAGGACCTGTAGTTGATGTTCTTGAGAAACGGGGCCTACTCTTCCTTCCTGTTACTGAACACAACACCTCCACACACCACAACTTCTGGTCCTCTGCTGCTCTTACACTGTTTGCTTTGTACAAACAATATTAATAAACAAATATGTTTTTTTTTAATAGTGAAATGTTTATTTTCTTCCACCATGAAAATGCCATTTATGCTTTACACTACACTAAAAGAGGTAGTCCATTTTTCACATGGTTGAATTTAGATTGCAGTGTGATGATGATGATGACAATGTATTGTTTTTTTCTTGCATCACAGCAGCTGCTTTTGCAACATCACAGAAAAGACAAAAATGAAGACAAGAAACAGAGACACATTTAACAAAACATTACAATCACAGGAGACAATATTCAAGGCCCTTCAATGTGATCTGGGATTAAGCTCCATATTTAATTTTAGGATTGACTGGTGTAAAAAAGTGTGTTTCAGTCTAACCTTATTAAAGGGATTTTTTTAATCCAATACACATTTTGTTGAATTTACCAAGTATTTCCTCACTGTTTGCTAGCTATCTGTTTTGGGTGGGTCTGTAAATAGAACACAAAAAGTGGGGGAGCGATCCCCACAACATTGTTCCAGCCAATCAGCAACAGGTGGCGTGCTCGCGAACAGGAGTAAGTTGGGGGTTGCTAAGAGTAACGTTACATGCTGTGTGTTTGTCTGCTCTTACATTATATGATAGTATTTGTCTGTAAAGCATTTGCAAAGGGATTTATGGCAATGAAGACCTTAAAATACAAGTGTTGCTAGGACAATGGGATAATTTGGGTTGATTCATAATACCAAATGCTATACTAGGTAACCTAATATTATCGGAGACGTTATGTTCCTTGTTAGCTCTGAATGTGACGTATTGTCCTCTCATCAGTCACTGTATTTTTGTAAAAAACTGTTTCAAATAACTCTCGCTAGTTTTCTACTCTGTTGTATTTTGGATGTTGTGTTTGTGTGCTTGCATGTCGTTTGTTTGATGATGTTTGTTTACTGTTTGTTACTGTTGAAGTTACTCGTGGTAATCCTTCCGATACATAAACTAGACTCCATGGCTTATTTTGCTTCAATACATATTTAAATGTTGTCAGGCTTGTTGTCGCACTTTCTACAATACTGCTAGAAACATTCTTGAGGCTAACTTGCATGCATTTGGATGGTTGGGGTCAGAGACAATGTTGTTGGCCAGCTTTCATATTTTATGATGCTAAGCTGATTGAGTCTGCGAGTTTCTCAAGGGGTTTGAGTACAATCTTTGAGCAAATTTTAATTTGGTGGAGCAGTTTTGATTTTAAAGTTAATGAAAAACACTTGCTGGTGAAAATGTTTGTCTTGACTGTATTCAAATGTTTGCACTCTGATTTGAGGAGAGTGTAGTAAAGCATTATTTTATCTTGCCTGACATTCTAATCATAACTTTCCCAAAGGCAGTTGGTCCACTTTCCATGATCTTACATTGTCTTTTGAAGCATAGCATTAAAACGATGCTACCATGTCTTCATTGTGCTTAGACTCAAGTTTGTAGTGGTATCAGCAGATCCTGTCAGACTGATGTTTACATTCTTCTGCCGTTAAATTTGCAGATGCAAAGTAGCAGCTCTGAGCAGGCCAGGAGTCTTTAGTTATTGTTTAGAGGAACCTCCTCAGTCCCATAGCTTGAGCCGCTGTCAATTTCTGTCTGGTTAATCATCCAGCGAACTGCCAGTGAAGCTGTGAAAGAAAGATTCAGAAAGTGTACATTTGGAATATTATCTGAAAAAGTCACACAGAAGTGGTGACAGGTTTTGCGATCCTGTACATGACATGGTTATTTCCACAGTAAATCCCCTTTTTAATTTTGTCAATTTCCCCCTCAAAGTGTGAAGATTTTTCAGGATCAGAATTTAGTTGAATTTTATCACTTTGAGATTGGATGCCAAGTCTGTCAACAACCAGTATCTGGAGTAAATCCAAAATTTAGTTCCAATTTAATCAATAAATTTTAAATAAATGCTTAAAATCCAGCCAGTCTACTTCAAGAAAACAGAATTTGTCATTTTAATCTCAACTACAAACATGGGCACTTTTTTATTTTGGAAAATGTAACATGCTCCTCATGAAACCCCCATGCTGTTAGAGACATAATTTCTCCATTAAATGTTTTCTGTACCTTGGGGGATACAGTAATTTGACAGGCTGTAGGGGGAACGGCATTATGTGTGTCTATATTATATCATAAAAAATACTGAAGGGGGGATGGGTGAGGTACTCAGGTCATGTGGTCAACATTCAAAACTATACTCATAATTTGTATCAAAATCCATAATGGTGGTGTACGTGGACAACGGCACTGGCCATGTGGTAAGTGTTGTTATTTTCTTGTGCATCCTGGGGTACGTTGGGGACATGGAATCTGAATGGGACAATGTTCAAAGCCTCCATTTCTGAGGTGGCTGGCAGGAGGTCAGAAGGTCATTGGAGCCTGTTGTGGCTGCTACCAAAGGACTCATCTACCCCTAAAAGCAGATGTGTTCATCATATGTCAGAAGTGCGAAGTGAAGATTAGAATTGTCACTTGTTTGTCCATTGTCCAGTTGGAAGCATTGTGAGAATGCTTAATGTTTAACTTTGCTAAGAAAGCACATGCCTGAATGCCGTTGTGGCACATGCTCCCAAAACACATAAATCATATTTTCCAAAAAGGGGGACTTACATTTGAGTTGTTGAATCTGCTGCTTTATAGAACATTTGGACAAAAAGGAGCTGGTTAAAATGAGGGTAGGACCGTTATACCCATTTCAGGGTGACTTCACCTTGAGCACGAACGCATGAAACCAACCTGCAGTGCACAGAGTCACAGACACAAGGATGGTCACCATCGATCCAGAGCTGATCAGCTGAGCGAGAAGCAGGCCCAGTGGGTAGAGGACCAAGCAGGCCCAGAACAGCCAGTTGATCAAAGCCCAGGGTCGACAAGGAAGACTCACTATGGGGCCAGGGAAATGCCCTGTCTGTGTGTACAGCTCCTGAAAGCTATCCTGTTGACGCATTAATGCAAACACAATTCAATTCACTTAACAAAAGAACATTGCGAAGTTTGTTATTTTATGGTGTTGTTAATGTCCCTAGAAAGGGATAGGAACAAATACGTTACTACCCTGTGCAAACGATGTGGGCTTTGTAGATCATTGGCAGACTTTCGGGGGAAAACCTGGTCTGATTCGGAGAGACGGCATCCATCCCACTTGGGAAGGAGCAGCTCTCATTTCTAGAAATCTGGCCAAGTTTATTAGTGGACCAAATCCATGACAACCCAGAGTTGAGACCAGGAGGCAGAGTTGCAGTCTAACACACTTCTCTGCTCCTAAATTTCAGGAGTTACTTAGTGAAAACCCTATAGTGACGTTGTCTGCCCCCCGACCATCGAAATTATTTAAATCAAAGGTAAACAGAAGAGGAGCTGTGCATGAAAACCTCATAGAAATTAAAACCACAAGAGCAATAGTGCAAACTAATAGGAAAATTAAATGTGGACTCTTAAACATCAGATCTCTCTCTTCTAAAGCTGTACTAGTAAATGAACTAATATCAGATTATGATATTGATTTATTTTGTCTTACTGAAACCTGGCTGGGTGATGGAGAATATGTTAGCCTAAATGAATCCACCCCTCCCAGTCATATTAATACTCATATTCCTCGAGGCACAGGCCGAGGAGGTGGAGTTGCAGCTATCTTTGACTCTAGCCTACTAATCAGCTCTAAACCTAAACTAAACTATAACTCATTTGAAAGCCTTGTTCTTGGTCTTTCGCACCCAAGTTGGAAATCACTGCAACCAATTCTCTTCGTT
>NC_060164.1:11287765-11294198 GCF_021292245.1 Micropterus dolomieu | reverse complement strand
CTTAGGAACCTTAAGTGCAGCAGAAATTTTTTTGTAACCTTGGCCAGATCTGTGCCTTGCCACGATTCTGTCTCTGAGCTCTTCAGGCAGTTCCTTTGACCTCATGATTCTCATTTGCTCTGACATGCACTGTGAGCTGTAAGGTCTTATATAGACAGGTGTGTGGCTTTCCTAATCAAGTCCAATCAGTATAATCAAACACAGCTGGACTCAAATGAAGGTGTAGAACCATCTCAAGGATGATCAGAAGAAATAGACAGCACCTGAGTTAAATATGAGTGTCACGGCAAAGGGTCTGAATACTTATGACCATGTGATATTTCAGTTTTTCTTTTTTAATAAATTTGCAAAAATTTCTACATTTCTGTTTTTTTCTGTCAAGATGGGGTGCTGAGTGTACATTAGTGAGAAATAAAATGAACTTTTTTGATTTTTGGAAAATGGCTGCAATGAAACAAAGAGTGAAAAATTTAAAGGGGTCTGAATACTTTCCGTACCCACTGTACATCCTCTGCTGGGCCTTCTTGATGATGGTGTCAGTGTTGGGCTCCCACTTTAGGTCCTGGGATATGGTGGATCCCAGAAACCTGAAGGATTCCACAGCAGACACAGGGCTGTTGAGTATGGTGATGGGGGGCAGAGTAGGGGGGCTCCTCCTGAAGTCCACGATCATCTCCACAGTTTTAAGGGTGTTAAGCTCTAGGTTGTTCTGGCCGCACCAGAGAGCCAGCTGATCAACCTCTCATCTGTAGGCCGACTCATCACTGTCCCGTATGAGGCTGATGACCATTGTGTTATCAGCAAACTTCAGCAGTTTGACAGATGGGTCTCCTGTGAGGTGCAATCGCTGGTGTAGAGGGAGAAGAGCAGGTGGGAGAGCCCACACCCCTCGGGGCACCAGTGCTAATATTCCGGGTGCTGGATGTGATGTTCCCCAGCTTCACCTGCTGACTCCTGTCAGTCAGGAAGTTTGTGATCCACTGACAGGTGGAAGCTGGCACAGTGAGCTGGTTGAGTTTGGTGCTGAGGATGTCTGGGATGATGGTGTTGAATGCCGAGCTGTCCAAAGTCCACGAACAGGATCCTTGCATATGTCGTTGGAGTTTCGAGGTGGTGCCCACGTCTGGGCCAGGAGTATTCCTGATCTTCTGCCTCTGAAAGAACTGATTCACATTGTCTTCACAGATCATTGGTGCAGGTGAGGGGTCAGAAAGAGGGGTTGAAAGCGTGGCAGGGGGGAAGGTAATTGTTTGAAGATGGTGTTAGAGCTGGGAGCTTCTCATACCCAGTAGAAACCATTCAGCTTGTCAGCCAGTTGTTGAGTACCAGCAGTGTTGGGGTCTCCTGTAGTTAGCGAGTGTCTGCAGGCCTCTCCACACTGCCACAGGGTCGCTGGCTGTGATGCTGTTTTCTAGCTTTGCAGCATAGCTCAAAATATTAATACACAACTAGTCCCTCATGGCACACACCTGATTTGAGACAAAATATTTAATCATTGTCACACAGAGTTTACAGAGAACATTGTCAGCTAGTGTTGCCAACACTAGCTGATAGCTGGGTTGTGACAGCAACTGTTCCCACTCTGCAAATAAAGGTTTTCTTTGACTGGACTTTCTCGTGTCATCCGCTGAATGGTAGCTGGACTGTGTATGGACAGCCAATCACAGTTCAATCGTTTTCTCCTGACAGTATACATGACCTTTTCATGGA
The DNA here is from genome assembly GCF_021292245.1 of Micropterus dolomieu. Classification (NCBI taxonomy): domain Eukaryota; kingdom Metazoa; phylum Chordata; class Actinopteri; order Centrarchiformes; family Centrarchidae; genus Micropterus; species Micropterus dolomieu. Next base: position 11,292,488 of record NC_060164.1, on the reverse strand, counting down.
TACAAGCACTGTATCATTAACTACCCAAACCAATGCTACATCATCACAGCACTTCCTACAAATCAAGGTAATATCAATTTATATATGAATACTCTGTTATTGGATCACTGCACTCAGAAACTTTAGGCCAATCATCTTGTTTAGCAGCTTATGAGTTACTGTCACCAATTGAGAAGCACTATCCTTATTATATACCATCAAACTGTTTCTGATAGCATGAGTGGCAACAATCACCCAATAACATTGTACATTTTTTTTAAAAGCATGTCATTTTAACAGTCTGTGTTTGATAGAGGTTAAGCTCTTACTCCCCTATAACACGCAGTGGCATGGGGTGGAGTAAATTTTTGGGGAAGCCACATGAGAGGGGATGTCCTTTTTGGAGGGCAATTATCTAATGCATTATGCTATTACAGTGCAGGGTATAATTTTACAAAAATTTAATCAAACTTTAAATGAGCACTATCTGTTATCAATACACACGCTGAAAGTTGCATTTACAGAGATGTACTCTCTCTCTCTCTCTCTCTCTCTCACTCACTCACTCACTCACTCTCTCTCACCCCAAATAGCATACATAGCCTGCTGCTTATGGTGCAGGTTAAGAATAAAAGAAGCATTCACAAGCTCAATCAGAAGACGATTGAAGACATTTGCGTAGTAGCAGTGGTGCATGTATCAAATAGGCCAACATACTTCTTAATGCTTGGCAAAATATTCATAACACAACATCACTGAAGACTAACAACCGAGTACCCGACCAACAGAGTATAGACAATTATTCAGGTAGCCTAACCTGGCCCAGTGCCCTGTGGCAGGTGCTGTCTGTGGTGCTCATTATCTATGCGTACACAACCACAATAAAAACAATAAGGTTACTTCAACTGACTATTCATTAAGCAGCTAAATCCAGGCAAGCAAAGCAAAACAAACAATATAACCAAATTAAAAATTGCACGAATAGCTGCAGTTCAGTTAAGTTCAGAGAGAGAAGGAGGTGACATTTTCACTCCCTATTTGAAAATTCTCCTGTCTGTCATGGTGGCGAAGTGGTCAATAACCAAGTTATAGAATTTCCCACTGGCTTTTCGTTCTCCGCAGCAGTCAGCTGAAGTTTGGCGCTACTAGCTAACTTAGCCACACTGTACAATATAGTTTTCCTCATTGAACGTCCAAAACCCCTTTTTTCTCTCCACGCCCAGCTCCAGTTTTGGCGTTGGTCTTCCATCAGATTTAATCTTAAATTGCTGATGTAGTGGTAGTTTAGTAAAACTATTTATTATAGCTAAAAACTCCAAATTTCCACCCTCCGTAACTGCACCAGCTAAAGATGCTAACAGCTCCCGTTGATGCATGCTGTGATTTGATTGGTTAATCATTTAATTTTTTTTAACAAAGGGATGCCAACTCTGCCTGGCCTCCTCGCGTAGTCAGACTGAAGCCCTGTCTACGGTGGTGCAGTATAGTGTTTCACCACACATCCAACGCATTACATTTAGAGGGGCGCTGTTTCACTTATTGTTAGATAGTCAGAAATGGGGAAGAGGTGACCGCAACAGCTTATAAGATTTATCGAAACTATAAACATTGTTTTTTTTATTGAAATGATAAATAGAGTCTGATGAAAACAGGGGAAGCCTGGCTTCCCTTGGCTTCTGGGAGAAAACGCCACTGATAACACACACAACATTTACCTTAGCCTACCTCTCCAAGAGAGCTGTCCTGTCCCAGACACCTCCAACTTTTCAGATGACAGAAGATGTTAAAAGTGCCGAGCTTATCAGAGTCACGGAGTGTAATACAGTACTGGCTTAACTATGGCAGAGGGACCAAACTCTGAAGCTTTATTTATACTGATACTGAAGATGACGGATCACCTGTTCAAATACTTGCCGTTAAAAGGTGCGGGATCACCATCCACCTTTGCACGCCCAAGTAGGCTAAAGATAATATATAAAAACTGAGTTAAATAACGTGGCAAGTTGGTAGGGAATTAAATATAAACGTGTCACTTACAATCGATGCCACAGCGGTGAGAGTCCAGCTTTCAGTGCAACATAAAACAAACAAAGCAGCATGTAACCTTTCAGACCCACCCCAACGACAGCACCGCTGCGCTACGAAACCCATTATTTTCAATGGATTGTGCCGCGCCATGCACGGCAGTTTGTGCGTCAAGCAACGTGCAGCGCACAGTTTGGCGAGCTCGCGCGCACGCCGCGGTCAGAGTAGTTGAACTTTTGCGCTGAACCCAGCTTCCACGCAGTGCAAATCGCTTCTTTTCTGAAAGGGCGCTTATGGAAGAAGGTAGTCATCTCAAGACCTTCAGTCACTGAACATTTAACGTTACATCCTGTTCCTCATGTCTGTGTTGAGAAAAGGTGTAAAACACTAACATCAGGACTACCAACTGCATTTCAGTTATTAATAACAGCATGAGAGATGTTCTCAATTTCTTTCTATCATTTTCACTAAATTTTGTATGTATGGATGACAGTTGATGACAATAATAATTCAGTTTATTACTCACCTCAATAACAATTTCCCATGGGGGATAAATAAAGTTATCAGGCTATTCCTTTTTTTTAATTCTTACATATTATAGACATCTGCGATGGACTGGCGACCTGTCCAGGGTGTACCCCGCCTTTCGCCCGATGTCAGCTGGGATTGGCTCCAGCCCCCCTCGACCCTGTACGCAGGATAAGCGGTTGACGATGGATGGATGATGGATATTATAGACATATAATTGTTAATGTAGTGAAACCATGATTATTCCTCAGACTATAATCGTACAAACAAAATCTGTAATCCTTGCACCCCTACTTGTAAGTCAGGTGGTCATTTTTATCTAAACCTGCGGAGGCTCGAGTTCATATACAGTGATGTGGACATCATGATGAGACACTTCTTTAGTATCTATTTTAAAGTGTCCCCGCTTATTAATATAAAATAGAGTATATTCTGATACTCAGTACATAATTTAGTATTTATTTATTTTGTAATGTGTTCTGTTTTTGCCTTTGCTGAGGAGTAAGGTTAATGAAGGTGAAGCCTTCAGGACCTGTAGTTGCTGGTGAAGAGATGTTCTTGAGAAACGGGGCCTGCTCTTCCTTCCTGCTGCTGAACACAACACCTACCCACAACCAAACACCTCCACACACTACAACTTCTGGTCCTCTGCTGCTCTTACACTGTTTGCTTTGTACAAACAATATTAATAAACAAATATGTTTTTTTTTAATAGTGAAATGTTTATTTTCTTCCACCATGAAAATGCCATTTATGCTTTACACTACACTAAAAGAGGTAGTCCATTTTTCACTTGGTTGAATTTAGATTGCAGTGTGATGATGATGATGACAATGTATTGTTTTTTTCTTGCATCACAGCAGCTGCTTTTGCAACATCACAGAAAAGACATAAATGATGACAAGAAACAGAGATACATTTAACAAAACATTACAATCACAGGAGACAATATTCAAGGCCCTTCAATGTGATCTGGGATTAAGCTCCATATTTAATTTTAGGATTGACTGGTGTATGGTGTGTGTGCTCTAAAAAAATCAAGTTTTCCTACACAGCCCTGGGTCTGTAAATAGAACACAAAGAAAGTGACTTGGCGCAGATCCCCACAACACTGTTCCAGCCAATCACCAAAAGGTGGAATTCGTGCTCGCAAACAGGAGTAATTGCCAGTGGGCAGTGGGAGAGAGAGTTGGATACACCGGCACATTTGAGCGTTCTGGAGTCGAGGCTCTGTGAAGGAGAGATGGCTGAGAAACAGCCAAAATGAAAAAGATCTGAAGGGTATAAAGAGAGAAAGAAGTTATATGACCAGGCAAGGGGAAAGACTTGTGTTAACATCAGTGAGGCATTTCAATGCAGGAGAAACCTCAGAGACTTGAAAGAAATAAATACCATTGCTTTGTTTCTGTTTACATTAGCTTTGCTGTTTCACACAAACGATAGGTCAGTACTGTCTTGTCCGTTTTTCGACATGTTTGTGATGGCTGATCCCTACTGGTTAGCTTTGTTAGCTTGGCACTAGCGACAGTTTGCTAAGAGTTGCTAAGAGTAACGTTACATGCTGTGTATTTGTCTGCTCTAACATTATATGATAGTATTTGTCTGTAAAGCATTTGCAAAGGGATTTATGGCAATGAAGACCTTAAAATACAAGTGTTGCTAGGACAATGGGATAATTTGGGTTGATTCATAATACCAAATGCTATACTAGGTAACCTAATATTATCGGAGACGTTATGTTGAATGTGACGTATTGTCCTCTCATCAGTCACTGTATTTTTGTAAAAAACTGTTTCAAATAACTCTCGCTAGTTTTCTACTCTGTTGTATTTTGGATGTTGTGTTTGTGTGCTTGCATGTCGTTTGTTTGATGATGTTTGTTTACTGTTTGTTACTGTTGAAGTTACTCGTGGTAATCCTTCCGATACATAAACTAGACTCCATGGCTTATTTTGCTTCAATACATATTTAAATGTTGTCAGGCTTGTTGTCGCACTTTCTACAATACTGCTAGAAACATTCTTGAGGCTAACTTGCATGCATTTGGATGGTTGGGGTCAGAGACAATGTTGTTGGCCAGCTTTCATATTTTATGATGCTAAGCTGATTGAGTCTGCGAGTTTCTCAAGGGGTTTGAGTACAATCTTTGAGCAAATTTTAATTTGGTGGAGCAGTTTTGATTTTAAAGTTA
>NC_060164.1:11269877-11287665 GCF_021292245.1 Micropterus dolomieu | reverse complement strand
ATGTCGTTTGTTTGATGATGTTTGTTTACTGTTTGTTACTGTTGAAGTTACTCGTGGTAATCCTTCCGATACATAAACTAGACTCCATGGCTTATTTTGCTTCAATACATATTTAAATGTTGTCAGGCTTGTTGTCGCACTTTCTACAATACTGCTAGAAACATTCTTGAGGCTAACTTGCATGCATTTGGATGGTTGGGGTCAGAGACAATGTTGTTGGCCAGCTTTCATATTTTATGATGCTAAGCTGATTGAGTCTGCGAGTTTCTCAAGGGGTTTGAGTACAATCTTTGAGCAAATTTTAATTTGGTGGAGCAGTTTTGATTTTAAAGTTATGGAAAAACACTTGCTGGTGAAAATGTTTGTCTTGACTGTATTCAAATATTTGCACTCTGATTTGAGGAGAGTGTAGTAAAGCATTATTTTATCTTGCCTGACATTCTAATCATAACTTTCCCAAAGGCAGCTGGTCCACTTTCCATGATCTTACATTGTCTTTTGAAGCATAGCATTAAAACGATGCTACCATGTCTTCATTGTGCTTAGACTCAAGTTTGAAGTGGTATCAGCAGATCCTGTCAGACTGATGTTTACATTCTTCTGCCGTTAAATTTGCATATTAGAAGCTGTGAAAAGAAGCAGCTCTGAGCAGGCCAGGAGTCTTTAGTTGTTGTTTAGAGGAACCTCCTTATTCCCATAGCTTGAGCCTCTGTCAATTTCCGTCTGTCCAATCATCCAGCGAACTGCCAGTGAAGCTGTGAAAGAAAGATTCAGAAAAGGTACATTTGGAATATTATCTGAAAAAGTCACACAGAAGTGGTGACAGGTTTTGCGATCCTGTACATGACATGGTTATTTCCACAGTAAATCCCCTTTTTAATTTTGTCAATTTCCCCCTCAAAGTGTGAAGATTTTTCAGGATCAGAATTTAGTTTGAGATTCAATGCTAAGTCTGTCGACAACCAGTGTATGGAGTAAATCCAAAATTTAGTTCCAATTTAATCAATACATTTTAAATAAATGCTTAAAATCCAGCCAGTCTACTTCAAGAAAACAGTATTTGTCATTTTAAACTCAACAACAAACATGGGCATTTATTTATTGTGGAAAATGTAACATGCTCCTCATGAAACCCCCATGCTGTTAGAGACATAATTTCTCCATTTAACACATCACTCTAACTGTTCTGATGGGTGAATGTTTAACTTGCTAAGAAAGCACATGCCTGAATGCCGTTGTGGCACATGCTCCCAAAACGGATGAATCATGTTTTCCAAAAAGGGGGAACTTACATTTGAGTTGTTGAATCTGCTGCTTTATGGAACGTTTGGACAAAAAGGAGCTGGTTAAAATGAGGGTAGGACGGTTATACCCATTTCAGGGTGACTTCACCTTGAGCACGAACGCATGAAACCAACCTGCAGTGCACAGAGTCACAGACACTAAGATGGTCACCATCGATCCAGAAATGATCAGCTGAGCAAGAAGCAGGCCCAGTGGGTAGAGGGCCAAGCAGGCCCAGAACAGCCAGTTGATCAAAGCCCAGGGTCGGCGTGGAGGACTCACAATGGGGCCAGGGAAATGCCCTGTCTGTGTGTACAGCTCCTGAAAGCTATCCTGTTGACGCATTAATGCAAACACAATTAAAATTCACTTAACAAAAGTACATGGCGAAGTTTGTTATTTTATGGTGCTGTTAATGTCCCTAGAAAGGGATAGGAACCAATACATTACTACCCTGTGACCTATTCCAACATTAGCCAGTTCAGATTAATGAATTACTTAAAGGGCATAAAGTGTGAGAACCAAAATCAACTAAAAATACATTACAGTCCAGGGTCTGCCACAGTGTTTTATAGTGGATACAGGCTAGTTCCCCTGAAATAAAGCCCACCTCACTAACATCCTGGTTACATCCTTCCAACTTTTATGAAATAAAACAAAAGAAAACATCCACATTTAAGAGTTGCCTTGATACTTTCCTCTTTGATAAAGCTTATTGTTATAGAACCACCCCTTAGTTATGCTGTAACAGGCCCAGACGGCCGGCAGACTTCCCATGATGCACGAAGCTCCTCTCTCCTCCTCTCCTTCTACACATGTACGCATTCTTATCCCATTAATGCATGTTACTAACTCGACTTTTTCCCTCTCCTTTAGTTCTGTGCTTTGTAGTCCCTACTATTACTTTCTGCAGGTGTTTCTGGCTCCGGAGCTGTGGGGTCTGGATCTGTGGTTGCAGGCCGCCTGCTGCCCCATGTTCCTGCATGACACCCGCTGCAGCAATTATTATTTAAGTCCTATTACTATTATCATTAATGTCGCTATCATAATTAGTACTATTTGACACAGTAAATGATACATACAACATCCATCAGGATCTGTGTGGCTTACTGCCTCTACTAAACAGTCCCCTGTGGAGAAACCCTGTATCCAGAAACCTCCACCTTCAACACACTCTAACCTTTTCCTGGTAGAGTTTGTGAAGCCATGCAGCACACTCTGCTTCATCTTCTGGGATCAACTCTAGAGGGATTCTCCTGTAAGTAAGAGGGGAAGTCAGATCTCTCAGATAAAGAATGATCACACCAGTAAACAGGACATGAAATGTTGCAATCCTGGATGCCAAAACATTTCATTGTACCTCACATATAGGTCTGCGTGATATTTCTTCCCATTAAGGATTCCAAGCAAGGTTGGCATTTCGTTGTTTCTGAAGTTCAGTGTGGAATCATACACAGCTGCAACTGCACAAGACAAAATCACCGCAGCAGTTAACTCATTTGATTTGCCCTTTCCCCTTCAAAACCATCCTGTTCACAGTATCTTACATCTACTGGTGGCCGTTTTAAATTCTCTGTTAATGATGGATACTCACCAGTTCCTCTGAGGTTTTGGACAGTTACCCAGAATCCTTTGGTCCTGGGCAGAAGATGATACTTCAGTTTGGGTAAACCTTTGCTGTCAGCCACCTGCATGCTGACCTGGTGCTTCTTTGGTGTGAAGCGTGTCCCTTCACAGTAAAGCAAGAACTAGACCCAGGAAAGTAGACTGTTCATTAATGGCATCATTCAAAATATTTCTGTAACATCACTCTAACTCTAAAAACACTATAATAATTTCCACAGGCTGAAACCTACCCAGTAGTTTTCTGGGTAATCCCACAGGTTCTGAAGACTCTGAGCAACTGTCCTTCGGTCCTCCTCCCACTTCCTCTTGCAGAAGACTATCTCCAAAAAGTACCACATCCAGCCAATAACAGGTACATAACTCAACTCTTTTTTGGCCAATACTTTGGAGCTCTGGAAAAAAAATGAATATTTAAAGCATGTCAAAAAACTGAAGGGTAGCACTGAAATGCCAAAACCCCTCAAGTTCAGAAAAGGACATTCACAAAGGTTTCTGGGACACTTTCTCTTACCCCAAGAACTCCGAATCTCTCACAGAAGGTCCAGCCACACAGGAAGTCTATCTCAAAACTGTGGTTGAGAACCACAATTGCATTCTCATTTCCATACAACGGATAACTCTTTGGGTCTGTGTAGAGTGTACATTCTGTCCCAGACCACCACTCCAGGGCAGCTACCATCTCTGAGTATCATAAGGACACAGTGATGTAGAAAAGTCTATGTTTTGTGAAAAAAGGGTAGTTTGACTGCATTTTTAAAGTGGTCTTATGGCTCATATAAACTGATTAATAATTCCTCTGCCTGCATGCAACAAAGGTTGACAGATTTCTTCCTTCCAGCAGCAAAACTAACACAATACCAACAGACAACAGATTCCAGTGCCATCAATGTGGCAGAGAGCAAGAACAGTACTTACGGCTAGTTATGCAGTAGCCCAGTCTGATGTTGATCCTGCGGGCCAGCTGCTTACTGACCAGCCACAGAGGTAAAGTACAGAGCTGCAACAGGTTGATAATGAGGCCACTGGCCAGGAACACATAGCAGATGATCAGATGACTCAAAAACTGGGATTTCAGGAGCTGCAGGAGGCCCATTGTTCTGTAAAAGTTGCACAATATTTACAATATTAAAACACAACCACTCATCCTCACAAACTTGATTTGAGACAACATATTTAATCACTGTCAAACAGAGCTTACAGAGAACATTGTCAGCTAGTGTTGCCAACACTAGCTGATAGCTGGGTTGTGACAGCAACTGTTCCCACTCTGCAAATAAAGGTTTTCTTTGACTGGACTTTCTCGTGTCATCCGCTGAATGGAGCCATTCAGCTGGACTGTGTATGGACAGCCAATCACAGGGCAAACACTTTCTCCTGATAGGCATGACCTTTTCATGGATACAGGCACTGTATCATCAACTATTCATATACCAATCCAAACCAATACTGTAGTTTCATCACAGCACTTCTTATAAAGCAAGGTAATATCAGTTTACACATGAATGCTCTGTGTTATTGGATCAGTGCACTCAGAAAGGTCAGGCCAAACATATTGTTGTTCAGCAGCTTATGACATTCACCAACTGAGAAGCACTATCCTTATTATTTACCACCAAACTGTTTCTGATGGCGTGAGTGGCAACAATCACCCAATAACATAAAAAATCTTAAAAAGATGTAAAATGTAATTTTAACAGACAGTGTGTCTTATAAAGGTCAAGTTCTTACTCCCCTATAACACACTTGACATTTAACTTAGCCTACCTCTCCAAGCGAGCTGTCCTGTCCCAGACACCTTCAACTTTTCAGATGACAGAAGACGTTAAATTTAAACAAATACCAGTATTCACTATATTTCCATTTCCATTTGGAGCTGTTGCTCTTCTTCTTCACACTTTAGTTATGATTCATTCAACATGATGTGTATTCACCAGTTGACTCACTGTAGCAATAAAACTTCCCTGCACAGGGAACCACACCCATCTGTAAACCACGCCTGGACCCGAGGATGGAAACGGCTGTGTAAACTCAGCTTCCTTCTAGAAACTCTTGATCCAATCCGCCAATAAAGATCGTCTATGCGTTCCAAGATAAATTACAACTTGGTGGAGGAAAAACGTAGCGGTCTCAGGGCTCTTCCTATGGTTTCCGGTACGACTCCTTCATAAATAAAAATGTAGAATATTTAGTGTGTGGGTTTGGCACAAGTAAACCTTTTACCCATAAAGTATGTTTTTTATCAGGACCATATTTAATATCGCTACATTTCCAGATGCTGATGCAATTACATTCGTTTCTTGGTGCCACAAACTACGACAGAGTGAGACCTCTTTCGGGGTTTTCCTCCTCTCTGCGCTGGCTTTATTTGGTAACAGGAAAAGGCACGAGGATGTCAAACTGGGAGTGGGGTACATGCGCAATGGTCTTTTCTTCATATCAAAGTATCATGATGCTAATAAGTAACTGCTGTCTGAGCAACAGAATCACTTCCTTGTTTCATTTTGACTGGATTTGAGTGACAACCACGGTTACAGAGCGGCTTCCCCAGTCTTCGCTGTTTAATACATGTAGCCATTAACACACAGAGTAAACATGGCAGTCTTGGTGGGCAGCACCCCCTGCTGGCAATGCACTGTATGCATTTGAATGAGGTTGAGGTGTAACTGAAATTAAACACCAGCACTTTTGTTACAGGTTTGTAGGCTACTTAATTACGTCTATGCCCTCCAAAACTACCACATAAATCTTAGAAACAGTCACTTCAGTACCGGACTCATCATTTCCCTTTGAGCAGGTTCAAAATAATTTTTTGGCTTTGCAATCTTGTGTAATGCACTGCCATGTTTTTTATGACTGCATCAAATGGAAATATTTCAGATGTCTTCTACATTATTTGTTACACATTTTCTTAAAATGCTGTCTATTAACATCTCTACCAAAATCCGTGGTAAAAGATCTTGAAGTGAAGATTTTGGGTCCCTTCTTGATGAGCTGTGGCAAAACACTTGACTGAATGCAAAGAATCTACAAGATTATTCACAGACTACATGTATCCCCAGCTATTCAATGTCAATATGACCCTCTGAGCTCTCCATTACGTCTGAAATATAAAATAAAAAAGCAACAGTACATACAGTCATCTAAAGATGTTGTACCCTAAAACTGAAATTTGTTGTCATTCCAAAGCAGGATTAAGAAAGTATTTGGGATAAATATATCTCTAAATCATCATTTTGAACTGGGACACTAATATAACAGAATAAGTACATACAAATCACATTTTGCATACTCACCTGTTTATGACTACTGCTGTTGCTCGCTTTCTTCTCATTTTATTTATTATCTAAAATATATTTATATAAGTTTGACAAAAGCAATATTCCTCCACTGACTTTGCAACACTTTACCAGTGACTTTACCAGGCTAAATAATCCAATTCCCAAAATTAAAGGTAGCATAACAAAAGTCACATTCAAGTGAGTCAAGCAATTTTTTTCAGTTAATTACAACAACAACATAGTTAGATAGACATTCTCCTCTTAAAGAAGTGAAAACAGCTACACTCATTATTTTTTCTGACTGATGTTAAACCCAAGAAAGTCATTTTTACTCCTTACTTCAATAGAACAAAAAACACTATTTCAGACAATTTCCTCTTACCAACCCCAGAGGGAAGTAAAGATGTGCAGAACACAGCTTCCTTGGATGAGAAAAACACTAATAGAATACATTTCCTGTAAATAACAAATCAGTTTGACTTTTTCATTGTGTGCACACATGTTATTTTGCCAGCTAAAATACATAATACGTTATGTATATGGTTCCATACAGATAACGTATTATCACATGTCCAACCAAACAGTCTTTTGATTATTTTGCTTGCAACCCAGAGACCCCTGAAAGGAGGTTAATGGGGGTCCCATGGCTGTTCCACCTTGGTGGTTGCTGGTTGTTGTTGAGTGTTTTCAAGCTCTCTTTTTACAGGTCCCATAATGCTTAAGCCCTCATGTCCTTTACGACCAAATAACATTGAAGAGAGGACATGCCTGTCTGAAGAGGTCCAACCATACAGTAAAGTAACTCAGGAAACCCTTTATGTTTAAATACCACAGGCAAAGAGTGTGAAGGGTTTCAAGGGAATAATGTTCAGTAAGTGTAGCATGTGCAAGTCACTTTGTAGCTACAGAAGTGATGGAGCACAGCAGGTTTTACACTTCTTGCTGAACTGTGGAAGAATTACTCAGAGTTTGAATACATGTGTTAGCTATTTAAATTCCCATAGCACCTTTACAGTGTAGTCAAAGTCAATATAGATGTTAATCTTGCTCACTTTCAGGCAACCATTTGATGACTACATTTGTCAGACTGGTGTAGAAAAGTCAAAAGTAAACACTCTATTCAGTCAAGATAAATGCTGATTGCGCATGTGACATTTACATGTTGTTTTGTCTTTGTTACCTTATTTGATAGAAGGTAGAGACAATTTCAGGAAACAACACAGTTTCTTGGAAATTATGTACAATTCAATTCATTTACATTTAGTTTATTCAAGCCAGATTACTGTCTCTACCAGTTAATGTCTGTTTTGAGGAGTAAAGCTCTTGCTGACAATTATGATCATTTATGCAGTATCAAGTAGCACAAGTGCTATAAACTGAAAGTATGGTACTAAAAAATCCCCTCCAGAAATATTTGAAGATATATAAAAACAATCTCATGTTTCCTATAGTTCATTAAAAAGTCCATTCTCAGCATACATGTGCTGGAAGGTTCACATTCCCACATCACATTTTTGTAAGTTGCATATTGGACCATGACTGGTTTCCAAACAATTTGTGATGTCACAAAATCATGCCCTTACGAACACAAGTTCAACTCAGAATTAAGGTGAGCAAAGAGAAACGTTGTAGTGTCTAGTGTCAAATGCTACACATCCATCATTCTGCACAGTGAACAGTCTTAATGCCTCAATGTAAGCAAATAGATCGATAAAATCAAAAGAAACTGAATCTAACTGTCTTAAGTGTACTCTCAGAACTGCCTAAGACATAGCCCAAAAACAGAGCAACTGTTAAATGGACAACATAGATCCCACTGAAAGCATACATCTTGAAATTGGTCGTCACTCTTTTAGAAGAAGACTTACCATCAGTGTGCCTCCTAACCAAAGTGGGTAGCCAGGAAGGAAAGTGTCCCATTCACATTTCACTGACAGACTTTCATGGAAAAGTGCAGCTGACATGAGGTTTCGGAATTTAAAGATGTGTTGGGATGGTGGGGTACCTCACCACAAGAAATTGCACTGTTCCAAGAAATGTCAGCTTTCATTAAATGACTTGTGTTACTGTTAAAGTACCCTTTAAAATACCCTCCTTTGGTAAAGCAGGCAACTGTGCTTGACATTTGTTGCATGCCATCTACCTACTCTTATTTATTCTCCACTGTTAAATCAAGCAGAGAAGCTATAAAAAATAATTTAAAAAAGCTTCCTTGCTAGATCAAACTAAAGACCAGATGTAATGAAGCTGGACAACATGCTTCTTTGACATGTGGGGAAGCTGGCCAACTCACCAAAACATCCGCTTTAATCTTGAAAATCTCTCTGTTGTCACTCTTTTAGAAATACAGAACACATTTTTAACAGTTGATGCTTGTTCTTTTATTTATGTATTGGATTTAATTAGTTAACGCTTGCAAAATTCTGTGGTTGCAGCTGACATTTTTCAGTTGAGAATGAATCAGGTTGATGCAACGGGCCAAAGCCAACATGTTTCAGCCAAGAAGAAGTGTACTTTTGGATGAGCATGCTTTATAAAGAATGCACTGAGGATTAAGTGAAATCACTGTGTAAGTGTGATTTATGAGCCATTCTGCGTCAATAGACTGTGACAGGCTTTCACTCTTTTTATCCGAAACAAATGAATGCTCATTCAACCTCTCTGCATACCTCTGCAAGGTAATAGGTCAGCTGACGTTTCCTAACCTTCCCTCAGAGGTTTTGGGTCCCACTGTGAGAAAGTCTATGTGCATATTTCTCATAATGCAGGGAATTTGTTTATTAAAGTACAATGTGTGGCTCAGTAACAGATACGCAGGTGGTAGTAGAAACTGCTTTAAAAGTGTGAGGAAAAGAGAATAGCCATACAACTGCGCTACAAGTCTGATGCAATTGATTTGACCAGACAGAACAGTCATCTAGATTAGTTTGGTATTCTGACTGGAAAATTGTACTACATTTGTGCAAATGGTCTGAATAAATCAGGAAGAACTCTGACCTGGAAAAAGCTGCATTCATTTAGGTTTTCTGCAAGCTTATAGTAAATAAGGTGCTAAATCTGATTAAGTTAATTTGGATGACTGCATGTTGGAGTGTCATGAAAGGAGATAATGTGATTGAATTTTTCTGAATGCATGTAGTAGGCTCCAGGACATATAGGAAAAAAGTGAAAATCAGAAAAAGTGACAACATGGCTTGGGGCATAAAGTTTATACAACACAGTGTATATATGCAGTAAGCCAGTAACGAGCTCCTGATGTATGCAGTGTCTATTTCTCCTGAGACTCGGCTCTGCAGCCTCGTCCATCAGACAAAGTAGCCCCCACTAACACATCCGACTGGGAGGTTTTCAGGAGACACCTGCTTTGCTGCTCTCTGGGGCCCACGCATGAGGCCTAAATCAAGTGACAAAAAGTACTGGCCTGAAGTTACTTGATGAAATGTCATCACTAAGGTGAAGAAGATGATTAAAATACTGCATGGTTATGCAATTACATGACCTATTTCTCAACTTCTGCTGCTTCCATCTTTGACAGATATCTGAAATGGGATGTTGGTTGCAGAACATGTGTGAGAGCAACAGTTTGGGCCATTAGTGTAGTGTATTCAAATGGGAATAGCATGATATTTTGACTGTTTCATTGTCTCTGTGCAAAATGTAATAGTTGCAGCAGTACAAAAGGCAGTGAAGGAGCAAAAGAGCTTTCTCCTTGTTAAAGTGTTTAATATTATGTATATTACGATTGTTGAATTGTCCCGTGGCAAGAGAGCTGTAAAGCCGAACTTTTGTTAAAATTACCAAGGGTGGAATGCAACAACATTTACTCATATAGTACAATTTTTAGGTAGTTGTACTTAATTCAAGTATTTCCATTTTATGCCACTTTATACTTTTACTCCACTACCTTTCAGAGCCATATATTGTACCTTTTAGACTACTTCACTTCAAGGCAGCCTATAGCCTTACATGCTGAAATTATTGGCCTCCACACGCTCTTACATGCCAGACAATGTGCTCTCTAGAGTTGAAAATTCTCTTGTGTTTTTTTGTTCATTTTTTTTTTCTGTGAGCTGTTGGCCCTCTGCATCCAGCAAGTGTCCTTTAATTTTTTTGACCCTGCCTTTTAAACAGCATTAGTCCAAAATAGGGTTCACCCAATAACCTGTTCTCACTACCAAGTCGTCACATATGGTGCATGGTCAAGACTCCTTGGTGTCATTTTGCAACACTGTGGGAAGCTGCTTAGCGTCATACAGAGCAGTGGGGGAAGCGCAGTAGTAGTCACTTATAAACAGTAAAAACAGGCACTTGCACACATAGACAACAAAAGGGGCTGGAGGACCTGCACTTATTCTTCCTCGAGAGAAAGTGGTAGGAAGATCTCCTTCAGTGTCTGGGCGTTAACTGTGCAAGTTGCTTGTGCGAGGTGAAGCTAACGTTAAGCTAACATGAACCCTACATGAAGCTAAAATGCGGTCTGCCCCTGGATCAGCCAACCAGGGAGACCCCGTGTGACCACGTTTCCGCCATTAGGTGCGGCTAACAACAAATAGATAGATCTTTATTGTCATTGCATGCATTCATACAATGAAATTCTGTTGGAGCAATCTCATCTTAGCAGCTGGTAACAAATAGAGTAAAACATAAAATATAATGCTCAGAGGTCTTTGATCCAGTGACAAAGACTGGCTCCCAGACCTAGTGTTTGGTGACCAGTTTTATGGGGTTGATGGTGTTGAATGCAAAACTATAGTGCACAAACAGCATCCTGATGTAGCTGTTGGGATTTTCCAGGTGTGTAAGAGCTGAGTGCAATGCACTGCAATGCTCTCTACCTGGTAATTCTAGAGAGTGAGTAGCTGGTCACTCTCTGTAAGGCTGGTGTCTGCATCTGGGTCTGGTCCCCTACTGGTGGTGGAGCTGTCCTCAAAGTGGGCGAAGAAAGTGTTTAGCTGATGAGGAGGGGTCAGTGGTGCAGCAGGTTGTCAGAGGTGGTTCTGCTTGCCTCGTGAGAGAATGCTCAGTGCGTCCTATAGTCCTCACTGAGTACTCAGGACCCCCCCGCTTTTGCTCAACCCGCAAGTGGCTGCTGTATGAGCTCCCTCCAGTCCGGTTTGATTCCCCATTTCCTGGACTGCGTGCAGGTTAGGGGCCTGTCGCCGATCCTGGTAGCCCTGGACCACATGCGGTGCGGGAACACTCTCTTCCAAGCAGGACAGGTGATCAGGAGCTGTCCACTACTAGGCCAACCCCTATGGGCCTGGCCCCTGAGACGCAGCGCTTCGAAGGCTTGGGTCTCTCGCAGGATGTGGTACGCACCATCCAGGGAGCAAGAGATGCGTCCAGTTGGTTTTCGTACACCACAAAGTGGACTGTGTTCCACGCTGGTACGTGGCTCAGGGTCTGGACCTGCCATGTGTGCTTTTGTTCCTCCAGCTTCTGATGGACAGAGGGCTGGTTTTCAGTGAAATCCTGCACTGCTGCCATTTCCTCCTGCCACGAAGGTGTCGGTGACAGAACAGTGTTCACTCACCCACTGGTGAAGCGTTTCCTGAAGGGCATGTGCAGGCACAGGCCTGTATCAAGTTGCTGCTTTTCAGTGGGACTTTTTACGTGCCCTGTCCAAGGTTCCTTCAGACCCATGGAAACGACGGGGCTGAAATTTCTCTCCGCCAAAACCGCCCTGCTTTTGGAGCTGAGAGTCAGTGGCTGCACTCTCTGTGGCTCTCTCATGTCTCAGAATCCAGGGGGACAGCAGCTCTGCTTTCCTGCATCTTAACCTGCCTTCATGCCCAAGAACATGGCATCTTCCCTGCTCCTCACAGGTCAGAGGAAATTCCATCTCCTCTGTCGGATGTGCACACTGTCCTGTTATGTTGCGTGCACAGCTGCATAGCGCCGATCCCAGGGCCTGTTTATGCCCCGTTGCACACTGTGTAATGCTGGGCTGGGACTGTTTCATTTTGCTCTGGGCATGTGTATCTGTGCTTGGTGGTACCTCTAACCCACTAGCGATAGCCTTAGAGGGCAAAGCAGAACTATAGTTACGTTTTGTAACTCCAGATTCTAGGAGTATAGGTACAGCCCTCTAAGCTATGGGCCTTACTGGCTCTCTGTGGCTGAAGAAAAATCGTGGAGCAGATCGCCAGGTCTCACGGCTACAGGGTGATACCGTGGTTGTGACCCATTCTGCTGGTGGGCATAGACAAAGCTCTTCAGTGCTGCGCGTGCGCACAAGGAATAGACCCACTAGCTATAGCCTAGGAGGGCTGCGCCTATACTCATATAATCTGGAGTTACAATACGTAGTTATCGTTTTTCTTGGCTTACAAGATGTAACTATCGTTTTTCTTGGCTTGTGTGGAGGTGAGTGGTGATGAACAAAAGACTAAACTACCAGTGCCTCAAGTTTACAGCCAATTAGGGCTGCAACTAATGACTATTTCTGTAGTCAACTAATCTGTTAATTATTTATTCGATTATTATAATTCTCTGATTTACTATTGCACTTAAGGTGTTTGCTAACACAACTAAAAGAGTGTTCTCTTAGCCAGCATCATCCATGAAACCTCAAAACCAGGAATGCAAAGAACTATAGAGAGGCTGCTCCAAGATAACCCAAAACTTTATCACCCAAAACAGTAAGCTCACAATCTGAATTATCGCCAAGTGGGTTTTAACTTTTAAACAAAGATGTTTGCTTTGGAACTATATAAAACAAAAGCACATTAAAAGCAAGTACTATAACCACAACTGCACACTAACAATGTAATGTCTATTTATAATAATAAAGCAACAGTCCCCTTTCATAATACTTCTGTAGTTTATTTTTCCAAAGTGCTTATAAGTTTTATAAGTGGAGAATGTTCTGTACACTACATGACGAGCAAGATGTTTCTTGATTTACTTTAAAATGTTAAACCATTACTCAGATCAGTAAGGACAGAATAACAGAATGAACATTGAAACTATCTTACAATTGTGGCCTTTTCTCTGTTGTTGCTGCTGCAGTGGTCAGAGTAGCTGGGACCAGAGGGCTCCGTGGGCGTGACTGGCCGGCCGGCTGGCACCGCTAACCTTGTGGGCACTTCTGGAGCTTCTCAACCCCGAAAACGTTTGAGCACATTTTCGATTCACTAGCTCAAGACAGTGAAATACTTTGGCAACACCGCAAACTTCGCTAAACATCTGAGATTAAGTCACAATAATATGATGTTATGAAGCGACAGTTCTGCACAGGATATTTTTATTATAATTAAAGAATATAACAGCAGTTTGATGTCTTGTCATTATGTAACTATTATTTGGAATTGGTAAGCCTACAGCCTACTCTTTATTTTCCTCATAAATACAGAAATGGGGGGGAAGTCACATTAAACTAGAAATGAAATATGTAAAAAATCGGTATCAGCAATACCAGCCTAGGTATTACTTGGTATTGGATCGTACAGGAATTGAGCATTATCGCACTTCACTACTAGGAGCGGGACTATGAACCTAAACTGGTGCAACAGCTGGAGGGAGAGAAGCGGTAATGTTGCTTTCAGGAGGAGCTCAAGCGGGATGTGCCTGTCATAATGTGTCTTTCCGTGGTGACAATGAAGTAGCCTATATACTGTATGTGTTTTAATTATGGAATAATCAGATTCATAGAACTGAATTGGTAGAGGTGAGGCAGTTTGTGCTTACATAATTCCAGTGATTTACAGTAAGCAGGGGAATATTGTTGCTGCTGGACCAGAAAACATTGTGGCAATCAGGTGGTGTAAATTCTGTATGATGAAGAATGTGTACAGGTGGAGATCCTGTAGAGACCAACCAATATGGGTTTTTGGGGGTCGATACCAATATTAAAGTGAAAAAGAGCCGATTTATAATCTGATATTTTGAAAATGATTTGGATAGACCTGTTTCCTGTATAAACTACTACTTAGAAGATGCTGATATTGAAAACTGTTATACCAACAGCTTACATACATGTCCCCTCTGGTTTAATCATATGCGACGTACCAACTATAACTACAGACACACAGCTCGCAGATATATTTAGATATATTTGGTGTTTAAGTTAAACACTATAGTTTAATTGCTCATTAACATTAAAGCTCTTCCACCGATAACCATGGCATTAGCTAGCTTTGTGGCTAATCTAAGTTAGCTATGGACAGCGTTAGCTGCTGAAAACAATAATAGAGAATATTTAAGTAAGTCAGTAAGTGAGTGACGAACTAGGGAGAAATTATAGGAGCTATAGCCCTTCGCTATTACTGCCACACTGTTTAAGAAATACATCTACAATCAAGTTTGTCAACAGCATAGCCTCCATCACTCAACTACTGTGACATTAAACATACTGCTGTGAGCCAAGAGAAGACCAGGGGAGGGCAAAGAAAAGCAAGAGTCTCCCAAGAAAATTGGGTGGGTTGGTATGGTCATGAATGTTGTCAGGCTTATTAGGGCTAGGAGGAGAAGTGATGAGTGCTACTGCTTCTGTAAACTCTGCTCAATTGCTTTGTTTTGTGGTGGATTTGTGGCGCTGTTATCAACAGGGGAGTAGCAGAGCACCTTCTCATGAAACTATGCAGCACTCATGACATGACTGAAAGATCTGTCTCTCCATTTTTTTAATCATCATTAATCAGCTATTATAAACGCAGATACCAATTTAAATGCAGTTAGCTCATGTTGGACAATAACATCGCCAGGCCTATAAAACAGTCCTGTATATGCTAGAGGTGTTTCCAACAAATAATCTTATAATATATGTTAATTTTAGCCTGCAAGAAATTATGAAACGGTACAAAGCAAATGTGGAGCAATTTGTTTATACAAGCTGATACTCAGGTACTCTTACGTGGTTAATGGTTACAAGTTACATGGCCCACACAATATACAATAATGCAACATAATTGCGCAGGAACACAGTGGAAGACAGTAATGCTACTTACTGCCAACTATCTCATTTATAATATTTAGTCCCAGTTTCATTATCATCCAGTAGCCTACATTTAGACGTGCTCACATTGCTGAGTCTCCGGTGAAAGATACACAAATAACGTTGGTTACTGAAAGGCAGACAGGCGAGCTAACGCTGATGTAGCACGTCAGTGGAATGCAGGTAATGTGAGCATGGATTAGTTCAACCTAAAAATATTACTTTAACCTTTTGAACACCAACGCCACCGGTACCAAAAAGCAAATGGAAAAATCAGTGGATGATCAGATTATTTTGTCACCCTATTCATGCTACACACTTCTGTGAAGCTAGGAGGCTCAGCTAGAAGCTCAAACCAACCATTTTTATCCACACCAATCAAACACCAAGCATCTAAATAAGCCTATATGACAACAAAAATTGCTCTGTAATCACTGTACATGGCTGAAGTTATAACCATCCAGTTATGTCTAATCACAATGTATCCTCATGTCCAACCTCTCAAACCAAAACTAATCTCCCCCTGAGTTCAGCTGTATTGCTCACATCACTCAAATCATTACAGACTAATTAGCTAGATAAAAGTAACAACAAACGAGCCAATATACAAATACAACCACAACCGTTGACTTACTTTTGCATTTATTTTGTTGACAGAAATAATTGTGACCGCCATTTTGGATATTGCGCAATACCTGGGAGCTGTGTGCCTGCATTCTCTCCCTTTTCTGTAAAGCAGGAGAAGTCTGGCTTTTTCAGACTCTGTCTTTTTTGCGGTTTAGTAGGTGACTTGTAGGAGGTACATAGACATGATGTTCCGTTCTCATTTAGTTACAGTTGCATTCTATGTGTATTAGAAGATATTTAATTAATTCATTTATATTCAGTTGCATTATAATCTTCCTTATGATGGTTTATTGCTTTAAAATATGGCTTCTTTTTTTTTACTAGGCAAGGATGAAAATATATTTTTTCTTTATTGCATCTCCATGTAGTCTGTAATGGTAAAATAAATATGTTAATGTACAATGGATTTATATTCCTTAGCTTCTGAGCTTTCAAAGGAGACCAGAATGATGCATCTAGGCCAAATGTTTGAGGAGTTATTCCTGATTCATTTAGGGTATGTTATTTTAGGCATTAATTCCTGGAAAATGGTCCCCAACAGGTTGCAGTGGGAGTTTACCTCATGTAGTGTGAAACTGTCTCCCGTTGAGTGTCTCGAGCCACTTATTTTCCGGGAATATTGTGCCAATAGGCAGTCTTGCTCAGGAACTTAATACTTTAGCAGCATTATCCACAAGAAACACTTCTGTCAGCATTTTGACAAATGAGTTTTCAGCCATTTTTACTACTCAAGCAACCATAAAAAGGCCTTCAAGATTCTTTGAAACAGCTTATTATTTTCATCAGACACACACACATTCTGACATTGCTTTGTTTTAGACAATGCCAACAGCTTTACTTCTGAACATGTGTGCAGCCAACAACCCTCTCACAGAAGTCAGAAAAGCTGTTAATGTATGAAAAACTTCACTTTACACCCAGCCAGACATAAATATCTAGCTATATCATTACTTGTGGAAGTGGTGCATGCAGGGCACAGGGGCAAGTGCAGTCAAAGACTTCACCACAATGAATTATTTATCTTGAAAGCTGCATTCTCTCACTTTTGAGATAAGTTAACTTCAATCAACACAGTGAGCTGAAGTGTTGGCATTGAAGGGAAAAGTCTATTGAGAACACAAAAAAATGTTAACGACAGTTTAACTACTGTCTGCGTTCTTATCACTTGGAAGGTAAACTGATTAAGTATTTATGCATTTTAGAGCTAAGATTACAGTCAATTACAATAAAATCAGAACTTATGCAGGAACAGCTGCCCTTTCCTCCCACACGTCATACTATAGCAATATTACCTAATTTCCTTAAAGGTATTATTGAAATTAAATCATATGTCATGAATAAAAAAAAAACATTCCTTCAGATTAGTATCCAATAGAAAGTTGTTTTTTTTATTTGTGACATATGACAAAACTGTCATATACAGTGGGTACGGAAAGTATTCAGACCCCTTTAAATTTTTCACTCTTTGTTTCATTGCAGCCATTTCCCAAAAATCAAAAAAGTTCTTTTTATTTCTCAGTAATGTACACTCAGCACCCCATCTTGACAGAAAAAAACAGAAATGTAGAAATTTTTGCAAATTTATTAAAAAAGAAAAACTGAAATATCACATGGTCATAAGTATTCAGACCCTTTGCTCAGTATTTAGTAGAAGCACCCTTTTGATCTAATACAGCCATGAGTCATTTTGGGAAAGATGCAACATGTTTTTCACATCTGGATTTGGGTATCCTCTGCCATTCCTCCTTGCAGATCCTCTCCAGTTCTGTCAGGTTGGATGGTAAACGTTGGTGGACAGCCATTTTCAGGTCTCTCCAGAGATGCTCAATTGGGTTTAAGTCAGGGCTCTGGCTGGGCCATTCAAGAACAGCCACGGAGTTGTTGTGAAGCCACTCCTTCGTTATTTTAGCGGTGCGCTTAGGCTCATTGTCTTGTTGGAAGGTAAACCTTCGGCCCAGTCTGAGGTCCAGAACACTCTGGAAAAGGTTTTCGTCCAGGATATCCCTGTACTTGGCCGCATTCATCTTTCCCTCGATTG
>NC_060164.1:11263697-11269777 GCF_021292245.1 Micropterus dolomieu | reverse complement strand
TTTGTAACCTTGGCCAAATCTGTGCCTTGCCACAATTCTGTCTCTGAGCTCTTCAGGCAGTTCCTTTGACCTCATGATTCTCATTTGCTCTGACATGCACTGTGAGCTGTAAGGTCTTATATAGACAGGTGTGTGGCTTTCCTAATCAAGTCAAATCAGTATAATCAAACACAGCTGGACTCAAATGAAGGTGTAGAACCATCTCAAGGAGGATCAGAAGAAATAGACAGCACCTGAGGTTAAATATGAGTGTCACGGCAAAGGGTCTGAATACTTATGACCATGTGATATTTCAGTTTTTCTTTTTTAATAAATTTGCAAAAATTTCTACATTTCTGTTTTTTTCTGTCAAGATGGGGTGCTGAGTGTAAATTACTGAGAAATAAAATGAACTTTTTTGATTTTTGGAAAATGGCTGCAATGAAACAAAGAGTGAAAAATTTAAAGGGGTCTGAATACTTTCCGTACCCACTGTATGATGAATATAAACATTTGTCTTTTCATGGTAGTTGAAATCAAAGTACACCAAAACAACACCAGTTTAAGGTGAAATATCTAAGAAACATTTTAATTTTCATATCTTCAAATATTATTAAAATAAACTACCTTGGAATAAAGAATAGAAAACCGAGACATTTACAAGCAATTTTGTTATGGGAAAATGACTAAAAAATAAGGAAAGAGGGGAGTGATTGACTGATACCTTCAAACAGCTTGCCATGTGTATTTTCATGAGTGGATGTTCCATTACAGCAGAGCGCAACATGGCTGAAAAACCCATCAGAGATGTAAAAGGATATGGTGTGATCACTTGTTTCCACTGGTGAAAACGGGAGGGGAGTTTGTAGCATTGCTGTGTCGATCCATCAGGCCTGCGTCCAGGTCCTCGGCTGCGTTGACAAAAACATGCACTGTAACCAAACTTTTATAGTAGTGGTAATATTATTTTTATATAATATTATTAATATTAATATTAATAATACAATTTTAAAAAACATTTAATTTCTGCATACTAAATTACACTAATTCTTTACTCAATAAATGTAATTGTGCACAACTTATACTCTGAGGGAAATCTACTGAAAAATGTATTGTGCTAGACTCAAATACTAATGGAAACTCACTCAACAAAATTACTACTAGTCAACTTGAAATTTACAAAATACCCATTTTCAGATAGTCCCGAAAAATACAAATACATCTCCATTATTACAATTCAAGTTCCGTTTATTAATATCAAAACCTTAAACATCTTCCGTCATTTCTACATTTAACAGACACAAAATAAGGCACATCTTGCATAAAGCTGAATAGACAAAGTAATTGACTGCTTGCTCAGATAATTAATTAATAATGTTGAACATTCTCTATTTCCAGATTCTTAATGAAATGTTTTGGTGTTTAGTGATAACAACTTGAATCTTGAGCTAAATAAAATGTCCTTTCACTACTTTACTGTGTTGTGTGGAAAAAGCAACTATGCATAATTTTATTTCATGAGCAGCACTCCGGGATGGACGATGACATTGATAAGCTACGTAATTAACAAGCTGGCATGCAGTGTACCTGCTGACGTCGCAGATTTCATGGAATTTAAGTCAAAATTTTAGACTTTTTAAGACCCAGTGGAAACCCTGCAGGACGTATACTTGACAGGTGCTGTTATCAGAGCAGCTCCTTTAATTTGGAAGTCTCAGAGTGTTTGATTGTTTGAGTGACAGTGAATCTCAGAGGAGGAAAATATTCTGGCAGTAAAAGTACGGTGTCGGTGTGTCACGTAATAAATGCTTCAGCTTCTCCAGACCAACAAACGTCTGTTCCCAAACGGCTGGAGAAGCGAAGCAGGTTACAAAACATCTCCCCTTCAGATTGGAAGCCAAGCAGGAAGCTAACAGAACGTCTTTTAGTTCAATTTATAGAAAGTAACAAGCAGCTGTATTTTATTCCAGCCTACCTGTCCAGCTGAGAGAAAAGAAGTGTTCAGCTCCGTCCTGAGCACAGACTGAACATCCATGGGGTACCCATATTTGGGTCACACACAGCGACTTGTCAATCACAAGGTAGCCCCGCCCTAAAGCCTACCCTGCTTTCCGGTCTATTTTCCTCTAAATGGGACCAGTGCTGGCTGTTAGAGAGAATGCAGGTTTGAGGCTTCACTTTTCAAACCTGGAGGTTCCTGCTTGGTGAAGACACAAAGTTGCTTCCTGGTTTCACAAATCAGACACATTAAATATAAAATTTTCCGTTGTAGTTTTGAAACGCACCAATCAAAGAACAAGATGCAGATTCAGGTTGTCCTCACACAGAGGAGCAGGTGGAGGGGGGGCAATGTACGCGGACGCTGCAGGAGGCACTATCCTCCTTGTTGGTGGGTGGAAGCGAGGCGAGGAGGCTGGAGTCTTACGGCGGGACTTGGGAGACTTTGTCTGGGAGTCCTTGTACTCCTCCGCCAGGGCGAACAGGTCGCTGAACCTGCAGGAGGAGGAAGTGATATCATCAGCCGCCGCAGTGATGTCACCTGCCAGTGTGTGTGTGTGTGTGAGTGTGTACATACCTCATCTTGTGGACCTCGTCACAGCTGGCCTGAACGTGAATCAATAACCCTGTGTGTGTACCGACAGCTGTTCTTGGTGTTGCTCAGGCTCAGTCTCAGGTTGTCCATGAGCTCCAGGATCTGTTCCAGGGTAAGCTGAGCCAGTTTACTGCTGGAACTGTGAAGACTGAGGACAGAGACACAACCGCTGTTCAACAGGTTCCCAGTCCTCCAGGATAGTCCTCACCTCTGTCCTATCTGTCCTCACCTGTCAGTCCTCACCTCTGTCCTAATCCGTTTGTCAACACAAAACGTCATCTGTCATCCTCACCTGTCTCTTGCGGAGCGGGTTGTTCTTGATCAGCTGGACCTTGATGTATTCTCCCAGCGTGTTGTCATGATTGGACACCCAGTGTCTCAGGATGCTGGTGGTGAACTGGTCCTCGGGGTGACAGGGACGACTCAGGACCATCTTCACCCTCTCCTGATACACAGACAGACACGTTAACGGGGACCCAGGAGTCTCTAAGACGAGTGTCCAGGTGTGTTTCTGTCGTACTTCTCTCTGCAGAGCAGCAGCAGACAGGACAAGGCCTCCGGGTGTTCTAGCAACACAAAGACAAAAGGAGTCAGAGGACTGATCAGACTGGAGGACAGGGACCCTTTCCTGGACACCACTCACCTTTATATTTAAGGTGCTGCAGGATGGGGATGATGGTGGTACAGGTGCTGTACTGCTCAAAGGTCTCCCAGTCTAGAGACTAAATTGTGGACACATGAAGAAGAAGACGCCGCGAGGACAGGTGGATGACCTCAGGACAGGTGTCCTCTGAGAGTGTCTCACTGAGGATGTTGAGCACAGAGTCCATCCCAAAATTCCTTTCTCTTCCCCCAGAGAAGAAGGGGAGAGGTCAAAGTTGCTTTCTCTAAGTGCTAGCCCGACCATAAAACTGGCAACTTTTTGATTCCGAAGCTGATAACGCGGGGCCTGACTGTTAAACTGACAAAGGGACACAAACCAGCCATTGGCATCTCCCTGAACAGCCTATCAAAACTGGCCCCCCCCCACACATGTTTCCGTGGCAACTGACCTTGCTCTTTGTTTATTATCCCATCAAAGGGATACTCCTTGTCTCACCTAAGTGTGACATAATCCAGGACAGCCAAACTTTGAATGTAAAAAAGACTGCAGTCCCCAAAGACTCAAAGCATTTAATTAAGTTTAATTAAATCTTTAGTTACCTGATTACGTTTGCCTCTATTTGAGTAGTTATGTTAACATGTTGTTGCTATCCGTTGTTGATATTAGTGCTGAAAAGAAAGTTGCTTTTGCAGTGTTGTTATTTTCAGCAAGACACTCCTTCATCTAATGTAATCAATGCTTGTTCATAATACTTTCCTACAAAATTCCTTTAGAAATGATGACAAAGAAATGGTTTTACTATACTCTTAACCGCCAGCTTGAATTTAAGGATGAATCAACAATATTCCCAGTTCCTAAGGAGAGATGATCTTGGATTAATCTAAGCTTTCCTCATGTAACCTGAGCTCCCCCAAGTGGACGAAATAAGTATTACATGCCCTCATTGGAAATGCCGTTAAATGTATAAATATCCTGACCAATAATGTGACAATTGTTTCCTGTTACCAAATGCTTAGAACAGTACAACCTTGGACCATTGAGGTTCGATTGTGGAAAATATTTGATTATAATACACGCAAATAGATTTCTTTTTAAACATTAAGTTTAGAAAGTCAGTCCCTTGGGAAATCTGAAACACCCCCTGGGGAACCACGCCCCAGGCAACAAAAGAGCGACACGCAACCTCTCGCTCTCTTGTCTTCGCTCCTTGCTTTCTCCGCGGCTCTGCTCGGCTCTCTGGACGCTTCGGCACGCGTCGGCGTGCCTCGCCAGGCAACGCCCTCAGAGTCGACCAGCGAAACAGGCCTTTTGTTTCGCTTGAAGCTACACACGTGAAGTGCCGCAACATCGATCTGCCCTCAGTTTGTTTTAGTTTCTTTCTTTGTTTTGTTAAAGTTATCAGTCCGTTAAGTTACACTGGACTAATTCAGTAACGACCAAGTTCCGTTTTTAAGCCTTTTTCGTCGAGCCAACTTCACCGAGGTCAGACCAAGCCACGTGGTCTCGCCAGCTACAACGAAGGAAACCTGAAAACAGCCGAATTGCCAGATGGAGGACGGCGTTTTCAATCAGACACGGAGAACCCCAGAAAATCCCTAGCAAAAAGCCAGGATCGGCAGCTAGCGTGGGACCAGCAACAGGCCAAGCAGGCCGCCGACAAGCAGTAAGACTTAACACACATTCTGCGGTCAGAGATGTCCCCTCTAACTCCTAAACTCATAGCGTTAACTTACTTTCATTAGTTTTCCTATGCCGTATGAGTCAAATGCTTCCCACAATTGAACTCCATTCCTCATTGTTCAGCAATTGTTTATGTTCCCTGTATCCAACCATCTTTTTATAACAGTAGTTAGAGAATAAATTCACTGTAATATAATCAAGAACTGTGTGTGTTGCCTATTTCTACGTCCCTGCCAAGAGAATTGACCCTTTAGATATGAGACTGACTGACTGATTTAAGATAATTGAGCGATTATTAACTAACTGATAACTAGTGATAATTGTATAATTATTAAAAACTACCTAGAGGTCTGGAGACTCTAGGATTATAACAACTCCGGTGGTGCCCTAACGAGGAATCTGGTTTGATTTTATGAATAATAAAATTAATAACTGGGTATCAATTCTCATAAATGTATTAAATTGCATAACTAAATTTAGGTTTGCTACATGCAGATGACCCACAGATTTACATAACCATTTCACCAGGGGACTGTGATCCCATAGAAGTGCTGAGTAACGGTATTGAGCAGGTCAACAATCGGATGTGCCAGAATTTTCTTCAATTAAACAAGGATAAAACTGAAGTTCTTGTTTTTGGAGCCAGGGAGGAACGATTGAAAGTCAGTGCTCGACTTCAATCTGTAATGTTAAGAACCACAAATCAAGCCAGAAATCTTGGTGTAGTCATGGACAGACTTGAATTTGAGGAGCCACATTAAGACAATTACAAAGTCAGCCTACTGTCACCTGAAGAATATATCAAGGATTAAAGGACTTATGTCTCAGCAAGACCTGGAAAAACTTATCCATGCATTTATCTTCAGTCGACTCGACTACTGTAACAGTGTCCTTACAGGGCTCCCTAAGAAATCCATCAGACAGCTGCAGCTGATTCAGAACGCTGCTGCTCGAGTCGTCACTAAGACCAAAAATGTGGATCACATCACTCCACTTCTGAGGCCTTTACATTGGCTTCCTGTATGTCAAAGAATTGATTTCAAAATGCTGCTGTTAGTTTATAAAGCACTAAATGGTTTAGGGCCAAAATACATTTCTGATCTTCTGCTTCGTTACGAACCATCCAGACCTCAGGTCATCTGGGGCAGGTTTGCTTTCTGTCCCCAGAGTCAAAACTAAACAAGGAGAAGCAGCGTTCAGTTATTATGCTCCGTATATCTGGAA
>NC_060164.1:11252938-11263597 GCF_021292245.1 Micropterus dolomieu | reverse complement strand
AGATTTTCAATAGATTTCAGAGTTTTAAAGCATGCTTTAACTTCCCAAAGTGAGAGCAAATACTCCATCATGACAGATCTCCAATAGAGCATTCACTTTCATAAATAACATAAATACTTTTACTTTGTTTATAGAATAATGACGGGTCCTCCCTTTGTGTGAACAGGTTTACCCCTACTGTGTCATGTTTCCAAATTGTCTGAGTAAGCTGTAGCCAATTTATTATATTCATTATATTGACTAAATCACTAAACTATCACTAAAGATTTTGCTTTATAGGGAGTTAGGAATTCAATTGCACCCTACTAATATATAATTGATATCTCAGAGATTAGTAATTATTGTAACTAATTAAATTTGTAGAATTTGACATAATTGAAGGTATATGGCTCAATCTGGGATTCAGAACATGGTGAATCAGATGAAAGTGAACCTTCCAGATGCGCCTTCTTGGTCTAATGTTGAGTATTACCTAATGAACATGTAATGTTGAAACATTAAAAATGTTACTAATTAAATCTTTTCTGGGAGCATCTGGGAGCAGGCACACATAGTCTTTCAATCTTTTTCAGTTTTCAGTGATTTCTGCATACTAATAGTAAAATGACTTGTATGAAAAATGTATGACTTCAAATTTAAAGGATTTTCTCTTGCAGCTATTTACAGCCACCACTATGTAAAGTGCAGCTATATTAGTCCAGTGACTTGTATGGGCCCTGAGTAGTGTTAAGTACAAACGTACAGATGGGAAGAGCAGCTGCAGATCTCTGGATTTGTCTTTTTGGATGCAAATTTGCGCACTGCTAACCTTTATGTCTATAAAGTGTAGTAACACAGAGAGATGGAGCCCCTGGCAAAGACCAGCTTTTGCAAGCAGAGAGTTGCTGGAGTGTGGGCAGCAGAGAGTCAAGACAAATGCTACATGTGCAGTGACGCGTAATAAAGACATGTCAGAAAAATAAATGTTACATATGATCACCAGACTCTGACACTGATGCTCGTACTAATTAAATATAAAAAGGATTACAGGGTACACTAGGCAGGCAATCAAATGACAAATCTAGCAGTCTTATCAAAATAATCCATAGTCATCTGAACTGGGCCAACATTCCTTTTCATAAAATGCAAAAGGTATCATGAGCAAAGGAGTATTTGTACAACAGATGTTGGCCCCTGTACTTGGATGCCATCCTCAACTCCAACTCTTCTCTTTGCTCGCATGACAGAGTGACATTTGTGATGTATGGAAAACTGTCAGCAATTATAGCGTCTTTAAAAAATCATATCACTCCCGACAACTTACTAGTACTTCAAGTGATTTTATACAGAATACATAGTACAGTATATAGCACAACTCATTAAGCACCACTGTCTCTTACATTGGAAAAAGCATTTTCATAACATTTCAGCACTGAACAAGCCATGATTTATATTGCTACTAAATATTCTTGGAATTCTCAGGCAAAATAATTAGTGAAAATAAATTTGTAGCAGGTATGTGTATTCACACCATTTTATAGCATATAATGTAAATCCATGCTAAGTGAAAAGTAATTTTAAAAGGAAAGTTACATATTTAGAGTCTCTTTGATGTGCAACCAAGAGCAAGCAAGCTGTGTCAGGGCTGTCACTTATGAGAAGTGTAAGATTCCTTGAGAAAAGGAGGGGGGATGTGATTGTCACCCTGCACAAAAATTCTCTTGTAAAAAATGTGCAGTGCCAAATTACAACAGCAACTTGAATAAAATGCCCCCCAGTTTGGTGAAAATGTCCGTAGTAAGCGTGAACCTCTGGGTCTGAAAAGTGAAGCCAATGCAGAAGTGCCTTAAACCTGCATTCCTTCTAATGGCCGGCAGGGGGCGACTCCACTCGTTGCAAACAAGCGGCACACTTCCGGTCTCCCACCTGAGGCCAATACGGAAGCATCTGAAACTACAATTCATCGAGTGGCCACTTGAGGCTGGCTGCAGAAGGGAGTCAATCTCCATTGACCCCCATGTTATAATATCCAGCTTTACAGCAGAATAAAACATGTTTACAGCCTGGTTCAAAAAATGGTTTTAGTGCATATCGCTAATTTTGCCCTTCATGACAACTGTGAGGGGGGTGAATTTTCTTATAACTCACCTGTTTAAATTATATTAAGCCTTAAAGTTCTGCATTATTAGGGGCGTGGCCGCTTTGATTGACAGGCACCTTTAGCAACTGCCACTCCTAGCACTCGGTCCGCCGTCTGTTAGCCTCACTCAGCTACACGGAGCTCTGAGGCTCAGCCTGTTGGAGCCTTTTGGACATTTCTACATGCAGATACTGGATGAATAATGGCAGGCTGTGCAGTTCACTGGAGAGAGAACCTCCAGGAAATCCGTGTTCTACTTGGTGAGTGAAATTCCTATATTTTATTTATGTGTTAACATTTAACAGGTATCGCTGTCGGCATATAGCTTGTTAGCTTAACGTTAGCTCGTTATGCTAATTAGCCAGATACGTACAGATAAGTTAGTGTAAGGAAGTAAGTTAGTGTGTTGCAGCTTTTAATGAGTCAAAGACAAGTCATCAAGAAGAGAGAAGCCAAAATGTAACGTTATTAGATTAACCTTAGTGTTAGACATTAGGGTGATAATGCTTTGAAGAAAAGGCGTCTTTGTGAAGGTGTTAGTAAAGGCTCAGCTCTCAGTTAGCTGACGTTATGTTAACAGTAACTTTTACTAACGGGCGATGTGAGATTTAGCTACGTTCTGTAACGGAATCACTGTTCAGTTAGAGACTAGTCAGATACTATTATAAGTGGCTGCACCTGATCCCGATGGACACGAAGGGTTTAAAGGCAGAGAGCCGAGGGGGGAGCGGCTGCGGAGTTCTGCCTGAAACTTTCACACCGAGGAGCACCGATGCCACTATTTCAGCTAGCTGTCTCTCCCGAGGAGAGCCGTGCACCTCCAAGTGTAACGTTACTGTTTAAAATCGATAATGTTATACTATTCTTTGTGGGGTTCATCAGTGGGGATGATTGATTTGAATTACATATTAAAGGCAGTTTAGAGTTATCAATAAGTTATTACACTCAGTAGATGTAGCATTCCTTGAGATTCAGCAAACAATCTGAGGCGATAACTACGTTTGATCAGCGACGTTTGATCAGCAACGTTTCTGATAAGGAGCTTAAGAGGTGGATGCATAATTCGGCAGAACAGCAGTTGCAGGCTACCTGCAGAGATTTGCATCCACCTTTTTTGTCAGCATATAATGAGCGTCATGCCTGCAGACAGGTAGCTGGGCTGTAACTAGGGCGATGGTTAAGTTAAGGAGAGAAATTAGGTGTGTGAGAGCCGCCTCTGAGTTTGTTTGGTTGATTAGAATTTGCCAAAAAAGGTAGTACAGTTCAATAAGAAATATAAAATAAGATCCTTATTATAAACGTTCAATAAGATCTGACTTGAGTAGTTATTGAGTAGTTATTATTGTCCAGCAGAAAACCGTATATTGCACATATTAGGAAACAGTTTTCACATTGCCACCCCTAATTACTGTCACATGCTGAGGCGATCTCAGAGTTCAGTAGCTTTATGGCTCTTTGGAAGAAGCTGCTTAACTGTCTACCCATTGTTGTCTTTACAGGTGCCAGAGGAGCTGATTGCAGAACCCTCCAGATGTGATTAACTGTGTCCAGCTCTTCAGGAGAGAACAGCTCCTGCTTTTCTTTTTACTCACAACACCTGAACACTACTGACATGAAATTATGACACTGGGTTCTTATCAACAGATTCTATCATAATAACTCTCAACACATTTCAAGTCATTCAAAACTACTTTTACATTTGTAACCTTTTAATTAATAATTAATTTAATATTTTCATGAATGCAAGACAAGAGTTTAATTTATTAAACTATTGCTTTTGTATTAGGAAGACTTTGTTATAAAGTGTATCAAACTAATTATACATAATAAAATTCTTCATTCATCATCAGTTTCATATTTTAATTTTAAATAGTGTGATCTTAACAATATATTATAGTTAACAGCTGTAAGTGAAGATATTAAGATGTTATTTATAGGTTAACATTTTACATATGTGAGTAGAAAGTAAAAAATGAAAGGCTGATGTTATATACTTTTTTATTTTGACATTTCTTTAAGAGACAAATGTGACATTGACTGAGAAGTTACTCTGTAGTGAAAAACAAAGAATTATCTGCACACTGAATAGGAGGTGTCATTTATTGCAACATCTGAGAAGGTCTTGTGTGGTTTACATTGTATAGACTCACCTATTTACTATATGTACATTCGGTCAGCCGAGACCTCAGAGTTTGCAAGGTCACAATAATAACCACCTAGTGGGATTCATAATTACTCTGTGCAGATCATTCTTTGTTTCAGCACTTACCCACAGGATGGTTGGCCCACATTATTCTGTATTTAAACTAGACTTATATCAGAGCAGTAAACAAGGCTCTATTCAGAAGCTTCAGACGGAGAGAAGGCCTTTCCACGTCAGTCCACGCCAAGAGATACAGACTTCCACGACAATAACAAGGCTTCAGGTCTCTGCAGCTCTCTGGCACCACGTTGGACATCTGATCCACAGTGTGACTCTAGGAGGAAAATGTGTAATAAATGCTTCAGGTGATGAAAAATATAAAGTAAACAATACAGATGAGTCTTTAATAAATAGAATATTGTGTTGAAGTTAATTTTCTAACGTAATTCTATTCAAAAAGTGAATCTCTGATAGATTCATTACACAAAGTGAAGCATTTTAACCCTTTTTTTGTTTTCATCTTGATTACGGTTTACAGCTCATGGAAATAAAAACTCTAGTATCTCAAAACGTATAAACATTTTAGAATAAAAATACATTTCTGTATTTGTAATGTATATGTAAATTATACAGAAATGTCAACTGTAGAAGAGCTTTCTAATCATCTTATTAACTCAAAACACCTGCAAAGGTTTCAGAAGCCTGTAATCTCTCAGTCTGGTTCTGATGCTCACAATGAACTTTTCCTCAGTATTCAAATTTTTTGAGATGCTCTTCTAAAAGATGCCTCAATGTTTTAATGTTGACAGCACTATTATGTCACATAAGTGGGAGAAATGGAAGGGAGATGGTCTTTAAATGTTTTTGTGTTGTCCTCTTAAGACAGACAATTTTATATCAGCTGTCAAGTGTCTAGTAGCCAAGTTGCCCTAGTAACGTTACTTAAGCTGATGATACACGGAGCAACCTTTAGAGCAATCGTGCAGGGCAACGTTGCCATCAGTGATAATGATAATGATCTCCCACCATTCCGCCACCCGCCCCGCCCCGCTCCTATCTGTTCAAAACATAGCCAGACTTGCCACTAGCAAGATTGCCCAGCAACATTGCTCAAAAAGTTGCCACGTGTATCATCAGCTTTACAGTTAAAGCAGGTGTGGAGGCATCAGATCCTCAACAAGAATACCTTTCTCTCCCAGGTGTCCTATTCCAGACAATAATCCCACACAGCCCTGCCAACAGCAGCAGCGTTACTCAAAATAGCGGTGTGGGGAATTAATTAACGTGATAACAGCCATGGCTAACATTTTACAAGTTAGACAGCTTCCATCATGTCACTAAGGACTCTACCGCTAGCTTATTATGTTTATTACAAATAACATACTGAGGTGACATCCAAGTAAACGACTCGTAACTACCTTCATGTAAAAGGGTTATGTTAATTGATTTGCTTCAAATTGTTCATTTGAGCTGTAAGTAAACGTTAACGTAATTAATAACTGATTCATAGTTAACTGTTAACGTTGGTCTCAACAAAATCTAACGTTAGTATTGCAAAATAACATTATATTAAAAAGCATTTAAAACCTTGTGAAATCTAATATCAATAACAGATATGTGAGTTATTGTAATATTTTCCGGTGTCTTACCTTCATGAGCTGACGACCATAAACTGGTAACAAAACGGCCACAGGTTCCAACCTCCACCGTACAGCGCCGGGGGTTTAGAAGCTACCACTGCTGACGCAGAGTAGCATATAGCATTAGCTCCTTAGCATGAGCTAACTCGGTCATGTCGAGCTAGTAGTGGTTTCAGCAACACGTCACCTCAGCTCCACCCATGACCCGCCTCTTTGCCCATTTATGGTTATCCGGGAGTGACGTGCAGTGACATCATGCCAAGATGGCGACGGCCAGCTCCGCCCAATTTGGGCTTCAAAACTGCTCTTCAGAAACCAACAGGTGATGTCACGGATACTACATCCATTTTTATATACAGTCTATGGCTGCAAAAAGACTTCCGATTGCATTAGACATGATTTATTACTTCAGTAAACGCTTTCCTAATTTTATGGTCTCAATTGTTAGTTTCAAGTCATCTTCAGTACATCATGATGTTCATTTAGTAAATTATGGTATAAAACAGGGTATGCTTTAGGGACTACCTTGTAATTGACAAGTTGCTACCTGTCAATCTCGGCAAATTTAATGTCGTTCAGAATTTTTCAAAGTAAAAGCTCTCAATTCAACTCGAAATATAGCCTTACTGCAAAAAAAACCTTTCACACTTTTATTTTGCAGGAAAAAAACACTGAAGAGGAAGTTATTTATGTGAGTTACTGTTAATATTTAGTGGTATTTATTTTTATTTTTTGCCGCTGTCAAAGCACCATCATCTGGCTGCAGGCCAGATAGTATCGCTGGCAGGCAGTTTTGGCGAGGGTCCATAATCACAGAGAGAATGAATGTGTTTCCCTTGTCAATGTTGTAAAATGCCTCAGTATAAACTTAATAAATTATGTGGTTTATAATGGACTGTGGTGCAGAAACTGTGACACACTCTTGGCTTACATTTTCCATGTTATCTGTCAGTGGCCAGGTCGCAATAACATATGGTTTTACCAAATGATTAAGTAAATATAATTTCTTAACCTGTTGCTAACTACCAGCTATTTGCCCCTATTTTCAGGAAAAACACCTAAATAATACCCATAATGAATCAGAAATAACTCCTCAACCAGGCTTAGATGCATAATTCTGGTCTCCTTTGATAGGTCAGAAGCTAAGGAATATGAATCAAAGGAATATGAATGCTATTAAAGAGCAAATGGAGATGCAATAAAGGAAAAATATGATATTTTCATCCTTGCTTGGTATAAAATCTATATTTTAATAGCAATATCAAAATCAAAACCATAATCCAACTCATTATAATGCAACTGGATATCTTCTAATATACCTGGAATACAACTGTAACTCTAAATTTGATGAAAAGAAACTAATATACTAACAGTTATTACACAATTTTCAAAAATATACCAGGTGATGTAATATGGACTGGGATACTGGACTCAGAAGCAGACTCAGGACATGTTCAATTCCAGGCATT
This sequence comes from Micropterus dolomieu, assembly GCF_021292245.1. Classification (NCBI taxonomy): domain Eukaryota; kingdom Metazoa; phylum Chordata; class Actinopteri; order Centrarchiformes; family Centrarchidae; genus Micropterus; species Micropterus dolomieu. The sequence goes on along the minus strand of NC_060164.1, from coordinate 11,256,226 downwards.
GGGAACCGTTTAGTGAAAGGTGCTAGCTATTGATACGGAGGTGGGGGGCGTCGGAGCAGTGCAGAGGGCAGGCCAGGGAGAGGAGGCCAACGGGTGAATTTCCAGGCAGGCAGTGATCCTGAGCACAGGGAGGTCAAGGTCAGTTAGATTCTCACAGAGAAAACACACAAGAGATTTCACTATAAATGATAGATGGCCGGAGCGCAAATACCACTATGGTAAGCTGATGATCTGGCGTGAGGTGAGGGGAAGAAATGAAGTTAATTTGTCAACTTAGGTTCGGGAGCAGGGCCACGCCTCAACCACACCTCCAATAACCGTCAAGGCTCTGCTCAGCCTGCCCCACTTGTTCCGATTGCTCGACGCAAGTCAGACAACAATCTACGCTCAACATCACACGCTTAACGGCACGCTTGTTTCAGATCGCTCGACCCCACCCCCCCTTTCCCTTCCCCTTCCCTTCATCCATTCATCCCTACACACATCCACTCATCCTGTCTTCCCTTATGCCTTCATCCCCTCTTCCCTGCTCCTCTCATCGCTTCATCCCTCATCCCATCATCCCTGCTTTCCTCATCCCATCATCCCCCATCCCTGCTCCCTTCATCCTTCATCATATTCAATCAGGCACAGCTCTTTCATGTCTCATCTAGGTACCGTCTGGGGGGGCTTGAAATAAGTTTGGGCGAAAACACTTCCGAGACGGAACCCCCACACTGAGTCTCTCTGCCCGGTCTTCTGTACACCCTCTCAGATCAGCCAGACAACATCCTTCTTCCACCATCACCCTTGCATCAATCCATCCTCCACAATCCATGCATTCCATATTTGCATGTACCTCCAATTCACACTTGTTGTGGCGTGATCCTTGCTAGTGAAATGGGCTGATATACTGCAGAGTCTTGATTAGTGGAATGCGGATCAGGTGTGCAGGTAGAGGTGGAGAGCCAGGGCCAGAGTGAGAAGCCACATCCAGACAGGCACACACACAACACAGAGAGACAGACACTGGGAGGGAGAAGAACATAGACATAGGGGATAAGGAGGAGAAACTGCAGAATCAACAGGCGAATGTACATGTTTTGGCCATGTTTACTGTTTATGTTTTCTTCAAAACACTATTTCTCTCCATACAACTACATTCCAAATAACATAAAGCTTCCAAAACATTTAAATATTGATAAAAACAGTGAATATTCATCAATATTCCCATGACTGAATGAACTCCCACGCTTTATAGGCCCACAAAGAACAGAACATCCTATAGGGCTGTAAGTGGGATCTATCTCTTTTTCTTGAGCAGACGAATCGTTTTGGTATATTGGATGTCTATGTAGCTCCTACAGGTCAGCCACCAGATGATGATAAAGACTGTCAGTTCCAAAGCAACCCTTTTCCTATCCTGCAGTTTTAGGCATACCAAAACTCAGAGAGAGCTTAGCGGGATTGCGCAATATCCAAAATGGCGGCCGGAATGATTTCCGTGATTTCAGCAACTGAGCTATTTTTAAATGGATAAAAGCGAAAACAGCAAAAGTAAGTCAGTGGTTTTAACTGTATATGTATGTTGGTGCATTTGTTGTTATTGTTATCCGGCTAATAACTCTGTGAATTTGGTGATTTAAGTGATATGAGTGACACAGCTGATCAGAGCTGGAGCTGAGCTTTCTTTACAGTGGTTGGACTGCGGTGTAGGATGAGATGAGAGATATGTGGATGGCAATAACTAAAGGCATGTACAGAGTTCACAGAGCGATTTATTTATGCTTGGTGTTTGATGTGTGTTTGGTATGGATAAAATTGGGTGGTTTGAGATTCTAGATGAGCCTCCGCTTCACGGAGGTGTGTGGCATGGATACAGTGACAAAATACTAGGATCAGACATGGATTTCTCATTTGCATTTTGCACGAAAATCGATCATGATTGTGTACGCGGCAAGTCAGGGCTTAAATATATCTATCTAAAGAAACCTAATTTCTTGACTAGCTACTCTCTGCTGTCTCAGATGATGACATCTTTTGTCCTGTTCCAGCCAACATCGCTATCCGCTATGTCTTTAAAAGGGGGGGAGGGGGGGCTGTAGACTAATGCCACTAAATCATATACACTTAACTTTTGAAGATGGATGCCCCTGCTCTGATGACATGTGGTAGCTCATTCCACTATCGTGGTGTCACAGATGAGAATGGCATTATTGACCTGAATTGAGTAATGTCTAGAGAGTGGACTGACCAGGTACATATTCAAGGGCCATTTTTTTCACCCCTTGATATAGGTCTACAGTTGGCTAAAACCTTGGATCGAGAGTGGGCTTTTTATGAAGAGGTTCAATTCCAGCTAATATAAAGGACTGTGGTACATAGCCTGGCTGCTGGGAACGTTGCTCCAAGTGGTGAAGATGGCTTCACGAAGGGCATTCACGGTCTGGAACTCACGTCCGTTTTTGTAAACTTCTCTTGCCATCCATCCCCAAATGTTCTCAATGGGATTTAGATCAGGAGAACACGCAGGATGGTCCAAAAGAGCAACGTTATTCTCCTGGAAGAAGTCATTACCGCACAGACGGGGGCCCTCAGTCAAGAGGGATGCCCGCTGCAACATGTCCACATAGCCAGTCGCCATTTGACGCCCCTGGACAACCTGAAGCTCCATTTTCCCATTGAAGGAAAAAGCACCCCAAATCATGATGGAGCCTCCTCCACTGTGCCACGTAGAAAACATCTCCGGTGGGATCTCCTTGTCATGCTAGTAAAGTTGGAAGCCATCAGGACCGTCCAGGTTAAATTTTTTCTCGTCAGAGAATAAAACTTTCTTCCACCTTTCAATGTCCCATGTTTGGTGCTCCCTTGCAAATTCCAAACGGGCAAGTTTGTGGCGTGGGAGGAGACGTGGCCTTTGAAGACGTTTTTTGTTCTTGAAGCCCTTCTCTCGCAGATGACGTCTTATGGTTATTGGGCTACAGTCAGCATCAGTAAGTGCCTTAATTTGGGTCGAGGATCAACCTGTGTCTTCACGGACAACCCGTCGGATCCTGCGGTTCAGTGCAGGTGAAATGTTTTTGGGTCTACCACTTGACTTTTTTGTCCCATAACTCTCAGGATCTTTTAAGAAATGTAAAATGACTGTCTTACTGCGTCCAACCTTGGCAGCGATGGCGCGTTGTGAGAGGCCTTGCTTGTGCAGCTCAACAATCCTGCCACGTTCAACGAGAGAAAGCCTTTTTGCCTTTGCCATCAGGAGATCATGACAGTGTGACTGCCTGAAGATCAATGACAGGAAAGCCATAT
>NC_060164.1:11205995-11252918 GCF_021292245.1 Micropterus dolomieu | reverse complement strand
GCCATATTTTTGTGCAGATTTTACCTTTTTATGCCTATGGTCTTAAACTTTTGATCAGCTGATGAACAGCCTGTTTGAGTTTAAATGCAGTTTTCAATAAATTGCCTACTCTCTATTTTTTGTCTCTTGCTCCTGTTTCTTCTTTTGGCATTTTGAAGCAGTACTTACAACCTGGTTATGATCCACCAGTGCGAAATGCGAGTACTTACAATGTTTCCCCCGGTCTTAAGATTTTGTTCAAGAGTGTATATTGTTCATATCTAGTCAATAAGTGCTAAGGGAAATACTTCTTTAAGCAGCCTACTAGGGATGGGGTCTTAGAGACAGGTTGATGGTTTAGATAAAGAAATCATTGTTCTTTGGTGAAGATCGATGGGAGAAAAGCATTTATGAATATATACCAGGTTTGACAGTTATATGTTTCTTGTAACTGTCATGTATCAGGAATATGGCTGTATATGTATGTATACTGCCATAAGGAAGCCATTATTTTGTATTAATAAGACCTACTTTAATAATAAAAACCTTTGTTGACACTGGCTCAGCGAAATGTCAGCACAATAATGTACGTTTCATTTCATATCATGGTCACGATATTTTGGTGTAATTTAGCAATAGTTTGACTAGAAAAAGCCTACTTTGCTGCACACACTGTTTATTATAATATATTATTGATGCTTTTATGTTGTTTCTCAAATGTAAGTTGCTTTGAATAAAAGCGTCTGCCAAATTAGTAAATGTCTCCCAAAACAAATGTTTAGAGACCAACGGAGGAATGAGCATTGAAAGGTTTGAAAGACTGGATATTCTTTATGGCTTTGAAATTTGTGCATTGACTTGGACACAATTACCAGACTTTGGTTACCTTTCAAGTTAAAGTGAGGATTTACGTTTAGAAACAAATAGATTTGGTGTTCTCATCTTTCTGAAACAGGTCGTGATATGCACTCCAGCTGTCGTACAATTCCATCTGGCTTGCAGCCTATAGCTCGCTAGGCTATGTTTTTAGAATTTTATACCACTGAGAGAGTCAACGTTTTCATCTTTCAACTTCCAGTAAGTGGATTTCGTTCTAATTACAGCACAGAAAAAAAATCCTTGAATGTCTTTTTACAGTATTTTAAACTGCAATGGTGTGAAAAATTTAATTACTCAGTTTCAGTTCATTACTCATTCATTTATTCATATATTCATTGACTTTACCTGATAATTACTTTACTTGTTATGAATGTCCATGTAGGAATTGAGTCAATCCCAGTATGCACTGGGCAGAAGGAAGGAAAGCCCCAGTTGACAGGTTGCCAGTCCATTGCAGCAAATTACTGTTACTGTGGTCCACTTGACCATGAACAAAAAAATGTTACTATGTTGAGAAACCCTGATGCTGTTTAGAAAATGAAACACATAAAAAGGAAAAAAATGCATAATTCTTCATAAGTCTCATTGTTACCGTGGTCTGGCAATATGCGGATTGTAAAAAAAAGTTATACTGTCATGTAAGAACTTCTACACTTTTATCTGACACCAAGGGCATATTATATCAAATAACAATGACTCTCCCTGATCAGTAGGCAGAATGCACCACCCAGGAAGCAAAGACGTGACACCTGTCAGTGGCAATGCATGAGCAGAGTCAGTAGCTGACTGGTTATACGCTGTGGACTGTAAGAGCCGGAGCTGCTGAGCCACCATGTTCAGGAGGCCTTTGATCAGTCTGCATCCCCGGCCAGTCAGATGAACAGGCACCCAGGCAGAACAGGCTCTTTGAAGATCTCAATCATCTGTTACTGATAAGGCTATTATGTTGTTGCTCTTTGCCTTCAAGGCCATAATCAAATGTGACAGAGACTGCCCTGCTGCTGCTCCCACAGGGAGGCAATGAGGTGTATAGCAGCAGGATTCTGACAGGGGAGGCAGAGGGTGGGGACACGCAAATAATGATTAGATGTTTTCATTTTGGTTGCAAAACTGCGGCAACCAGTGGCAGTGCTATAGCAACCAAATTATGCTATTGTCTGCAGGCAAAATCCAGCTAGGGGTCAGCTAGACACAGTGGAGTTTCAGTGATACATGAAATGTGACAACAGAATGTATACATTCCCATGATTTGCAAAAGGAATATTGACATTTTTCTATTTTAAAAATATGTGATATTTTGCATCTGTTGTGCTGCAGGCTGTTTTGAGGGCAACAGGTGCAAGGTGTTTGATCTCTTACATGCATGGCATTATACTAAATGCCTATCAAACTGTTCCTTTTATTTTTGCCTGTGGCTTATCCCTTCAAGCTGTCAAACCCAAGACTGCTAACCCCAAAGGAATACCTTTACTTCAGTACATGGACAGAATCAAAGCCTTCTACAGAGGGAGGACTTTTATTTTGAAATGACAGCTTGAATAAATCATGAACCCCTCTTAATGAATATGCCACACATGTGTTGGGAAACTTGTGCTCAACTGCCTTTTAATGTGTTATTAGTTGTCTCTCAGATAAAGTCTTGTGCATAATTCTCTGTGTGAACATGAATTAGAATCAAACTAAATCAGATTAGGACTAATTACTGTCTGCATCATCCTGACTGCAGTTCTGTGTGTTGTATGTTCAGTTATTATTTCTAAAAAGGGAATATCCTGTAACTGGCATGCAACACTAACATTTACTTTTTGCATTGTTTTTCTTCCGGTGGTTCATCTAGTATGACGATGCACTGAGCTAATTTCTCCTTTATCTTTTTTATATTAAAACAAATCAATCTTTCTGACATCACCATGAGCTCAAAGAAAACAAGAGCAGAATAACAAGCATGGGGAAGATTTAAGAAAAAATAACCAGTTTTCCCTCTAATCTTCTCAATCACACTCCTAAAATCCAACGGATTAGACCCTGCAACCCTGAGCTCACTATCATAGGGAGACTATTGGTGCATGAAACATCTCTTATCACCTTCATTTCATTTCTACTATTCATGCCAAGGTTTCTAGCACAGGCTCTTTAAAATGGATGCTGTACAACTCACAGTTTAAGGGGGTTTATCAGGATTTTTATGAGGAAGGTAGCGATGTTTACTTTTGAAATTAGTGCTTTAAAGAGAGAGAGAAAAACAGATGGGTTCAAATCCCTGCTGAGAAGAAAAAGAGTATGGTAGTCAGAGAACAATACTCTTAGTCAGGACAGACAAACACCAGTTTAGGAAATTAAAGCGAAGCCAGACAAGACAGAGCAGAAGGTCACCAATCTATCATCTGCTTGTTAAATAAAATGGAAATCAAAGAACAATAAAACAGGGAATCAATAGCGGCTGAAGCTCAGGGATCAGACCCACTCCTTTGACAGGGATTATCAGCCAAGCTCACTGGCTTTTAAATGGCAAGCAAGGCGGAGAGCTCCACTAGCGATGCAACTAGCCACAGCTATTTCACGCACATTTCTCTCTCCTCTGTCTCGCTGTTCCTTGAGGCAATGACCTTTGCAGTAATATTTCCATAGACATGCTGTTAATAGACAGGGCTGACATATAAGTATGCTTTGTGAAGTTTGACATCAAGGATCATATAACAACCACAGTCAGTGACAGTGTGTTCAGAGGGACAAAGTGCCTGTGTCTATTACAGAATTTGGTCTCAGGGTAGTTGTTTGCTCACTTGATTAGATGATTAGCAGTAATTAGATAATGACATCCTAATTATCTCATTAAAGTGTAAATACAGAGTTGAAACATACCATTTCAGTAATGATAGTTCTGTTGATAGTGATTGGCCAATTGTTGTCTTGTTATTAACTTAATATTTTTTATAGTTAAAACCCCACTTTGCTTATTTTTTCTGTACTGGTAAACATTTTGAGGACAATTTTAGTAGACAATACTAGAAATTCCTCTTGAATTGTTTTTTTACGTTGATATCTTTTCTGTTTTTTGTTCATAAATAGTAACAGTAAGTAGTGAGTAAAGACAATCCCGAGATAAACTTTCATGTAATGTCACAGTTTACACAAACATTTGAAACTTTATGAGGTGTTTAAATATAAAGTCACATCAAATAAATATGTGTAATCAATTATTATCCTGGTGGTGTACAAGTCCTGCATTTGACTAAATTCTAAACTTCTACAATTTTATTTTCATCTCAGACTAAATGCAGCTAAATCAAGTAATTTTTCATTTTTATTTCTAATCTGACGAAAGTTTACCCTTCATGGCCATTACATAATTCATCCAATTTATCAAGACCTGCTCTCCCTCTATGAGTAATGGCTAATCAATAGCAGTAACCATCATTAATAATTCACATTAGCTATAATCTCATATTTGTTTGGTTGAATGAGCAGCCTAAATAGGCATTTGAAAGTTGTTGAAAGTTGCAGATATGGCCTCCTTCTCTGAAAATGTGATCTATCATTAACCATGTTTACAATGCCATTCCTTTAAAATACAATTTAAAAAACAACCAATAGAACAAAATACAATGTACAGCATATACTTAATCGTTATTTGTTCATTTTGAAAGTTTGTTTAAAATAAAATTGCTTAGGCCTGAGTGGAACTTCTATTCATTTGCCCTCAAGTTACTTAACGCTGACGCTCCAGTCAAAGTGTCTGGTCAACATCCTCAACATTCAAGTGAGAGTGCAACACTTTCAGTTTGCATTCAGTCTGATTACCAAAAACATGGAAACTGAATTGCGCTCATTGTCATGCGTTGTCACTTCACTAGTCAACATGCTGCTGAATATCAATGAGCGCCTGATAAATTATGTCTGTATTAAACACTCTGAGGGAGAGCAAGGCAATTGCCCAATGTTGCTCCAAGGACACAAAAATATAAATTAGTCTCTGACACGTGTTAAATGGAAATAACACTGAGGATAGTTGGAAATTGGGGTTGCAAATTGTTTTGTATTCATTCTTGACAAATTAAAATTGGTCTACATTGGTCAGTTTAATGTATCTTTTCTTCTGATGTATATGGTCTTCATGTTTGCATTTTCTTTTACCAAGGCTAATATCTGTACAGTTTACCAGAGTGAATAGTCTGGAATGAACTACTTGATAATTAATTTATCCTCTCTTCTGTTGCTACACATTACTCTCGGTTTCCAACATTACATACAATAGAAGTAGGTTAAGAATGTGTTTAATTAATAATTCATTTGTATATCCCATCTGTACACAGAGTAAACTCAACTTTAAGAAAAGCTTTGTTTCAACTCATGATGTTAAGTTATACAATTTTTTTAATTAATGATCATTTATTGTTTGAACGTCCATTTAAGGAAACTTGCTTTATCTTGTCAAACAAATATAACATAACTATATAAGACATTTCAAGTTAACTCAACTTGAAGATTGTTTGATTCAACTTACAAATTCAAGTTCATAAAGTTGAGATAACTACAGTGTTATAGTTTTTAATGTTGTCAACGTTGTTAAATGAACTTTTTATAACTTCAACTTCATACCTTGAGTTATTCTAACTCAACTGCACCAGGGCAGTCAAAAAGCGTAAATTACTTTTCCTTAAACATTGTGTTGTTTCTGCCCTGCTCAGGTTGTCTGGAGCCTCAGCAATCTCCACCAATCAGATGGTTGGTGCAAACTGTATGTTAGGGTGACCAGACATCCCTGTTTTCTGCGGACATTCCCCGGTTTTGGTGGAGTGTCCCCGGAAATGTCCCCGTTTTTAAATGTGTTTTATTCATACACTGTATAAGGTGTTAACAGACCTGAAATCAGATTTTACATGGCCAGAAAGACTGGACAGCAGAGCGTACAGTAGTCGTGCCGAAAAGTGATCGCTGAAAACTGATTGCTGTCCGCGGGAGCATGCGCAGCATGTTAAAGCTGTATAAAATGCAGTTTTCTACTTGCCAGAAAGTAATTGTAATTGCGGCTTCTGCTTATTGACTGAAAGGTAGTTTCTGCCTCAAAATGACTTGATTTCATTCAGAAGAGTTATATTTGACAGATTATAAAACCAAAATCGTCCAATTTTCATTGTCATTAATGCCATACTGACCACCAAACCAAAAATGTTCCTGGTTTTCATTTCAGAAATCTGGTCACCTTACTGTATGTAGCCTGTGACAGAAAACTCAGGGAAAAAACAAAAAAAACCGAAGCACTTGCTGCTGCTCAAGAAACGGGGGTTACGTACTGTAACCCAGATTTTATGAGTATAGGCGCAGCCCTCTAAGGCTATTGCTATTGGGTTTACCCCTCCGCGCGCATGCGCAGCACTGAGAATTTTAGTCTACACCCACCCACAGCGTGGACCTCTCCTATGTCCGCACCTTGTATATATACAACGGTGAGACCTAGCCTTCGGCTCCCAAATGCCTTTTCTTCAGCACTGAGAACCAAGGTCCAGTGAGGCCTACAACTTAGAGGGCTGCGCCTATACTCATTACAGTACGTAATCCCCCATTCTATTTCGTATAGGCTTCGCCAGGATGAATCAACGCCTCACTGGCCCATACGGTACCACCAAGCACAACTCACCTGCCCAGAGCCATAATGAGCCACCTAGTCACCCGCTGACCGCGGCATTGGTGTTGGCGTGCGTGCCGACGACCCATGCGTAAGTCGGTAAACTAGGTGGGGGGCCCAGCAGCTGTACAGACGCAGGCTGGGTCACTACAGTAACCACATTAGCTGTGCACAAGGCAGGGCCACGTAAGCAGCGGCCGCCCCCCCCACACCGTCCTGTGGGAGAGGGCACACCGCACACTTACAAGGAGGATCACTCAGTACTGAGTGAGTCAGAGAGAGACGGGAGACATCCCGCAGGCAGAAATGGACGAAAGAACATGGGTACGACCAGGAGGCCGCCGTGCAGATGTCGTCCACTATCATCCCACCGCTCTGATGCCATCCAGGGGAGACTCCCCTTGCAAACACGTAAGCCTGGGAAATGGCATCGCACAGCCAGTGAGACAGGCGCAGACAGGGGAAGTCCCTTAGACCACTCCCTGTAGTGCACAAACAGACGCTGTGAACGGTGCCAGGCGGCCGTGCGTGCCACATAGCAGGACAGCGCCCGCACCGGGCAGAAGAGGTGGGACGTGGCGTCCTCCGCCAGCCCATGGGGGGGAGGAAAAAGCCAGAGAAGGTGATGACCCGCGACCGAAAGGAGCTCGTAATGCTTTTATGCATGAACGTCGGGTTAGGGTCCAGGATAGCCAAGCTGCCGTCGCCCTGAATCCTGAGGGACGATGGAGGGCAGCCAGATCGCTGACCCTCTTGGCCTATGTCAGAGCCAGGAGCAAGGCGACCTTAGCCGAAAGGAATCTCAGGTCTGCCGTCTCCAAAGGCTCAAACGGGGCTTGGGTTAACGTGCATAAAACCAGCGCCAAATCCCACTGTGGGGCAACAGGCCGCGTCACCGGCCTGCGCCTCCGCACCCCTCTAAGGAAGCGCTTCACGGGGGGGACACAGTTCTGCCCCCTGATCGTACCACCCGCCTGAGAGAGAGCGTCCCCCCTCCAGCAGAGTTTCCACAGCTGCCCTGCCAGCAGCCGCTGGAGGTAAACAAGGACGCGCTGGTGCGCTCCGGGGCCACCAGAATCACCGCCAAGGATGAAAACTGCAGGCGATCCAGGAGGCACGGGATCAGCCGCACCGGTGGGAAGGCATACAGCAGCCAGGGAGGCCAAAGGGCGAAGGCGTCCACTCCCAGCGGGGGGCCGTCCGGCGTGCTCAGTGAAAACCAAAGGGCGCACTGAGCGTTCTCCACTAGTCTGGGCGAGGGCCTCCCCTTGACATGATGTCCGCCCCTCTGTTCAGCACGGCAGGGATGTATTCTGCTCTGATGGAGAGCAGATGAGTGCATGCCCACAGGAGCAGCCGCCTGGCCAGACCCAGTAGCTGTGTCAAGCGCACCCTGCCCTGGCGGTTTATGTAGGCAGCCGCGGCCCTGTTGTGAGTGCGGACCAGCACGTGCTGGTCCCTTAGCAGAGGGGAGAAGTGTAGGATCACCCTCCACACCGTGAGAAGCTCCAGTGCGTTTAGGTGGAGAGGCCTCGCCGCCCACAAGAGGCAGGTTCCACACCCCAGCCCATCAGGGAGGCGTCTGTGAGGACCGAGATGTGGGACGTGACCCCGCCCAGGGGGACCCCGGCAGAGAGAGAGAGGGGGGGTCCCGCCAGTAGGCGAGATCCGGGGCCACAGACTGAGACGTGGCGCCGTCTCTGTCTCACCGGGTCGACACGCAAGCGGATGAACCACCGCTGCAGCCTCCTCATGTGGAGAAGGCCCTGGGGAACCACCACGTGAGCCGCCGACATGAGGCCCAGGAGCCTCATGACCAACAGAGCTGCCACTGCTGCCACCGACAACATGGTGGAGCAGCTCCATCAGAGCATCCACCCTCTCCTGAGAGAGCCGCGCTCTCTGGAGAGAGGAGTCCGGTACCACGCCAAGATAGGTTATTCTCTGGGAGGGGAGAGGAGCACTCTTCTTCCAGTTCACCGTGAAGCCCAGGTAAGACAGGTGTGCGACTAGCTGGGCCGTCTGCACCACCGCTTCGTCCTGGGACGGCGTCAGCAGCAGCAGGTCGTCTAGGTAATATAGGACCCTGATGCCAGACCGCCGCAGCGGCTCCAGGGCCATCTCGACTCACTTGGAAAAAGTGCGTGGGGCCAGGGAGTAACCGAAGGGCAGGTGGTTGTATTGGTACTGGGCGCCCTGGAATGAAAACCGCAGAACTTCCTGTGTCCGGGAATGACGGAAACATCAAAGTACGCTTCAGGTAGATGGAAGAGAGCCAGTCTCCCTGGCGTACACACACTCCATCAACTGTCTGTACTGTTTACATGTGAAAAGGTCTCACCATAATCGCCGTGTTGAACAGTGACAGGTCCAGGTTGGGCCTCACACCACCTGTCTTCTTCCTGACCAGGAAGTAGCAGGAGTAGAACCCCTTATGCCTGAAGCTCCTCCCAGAGGGCGGCGTTCTGAGCTGAGGAGGAGAGCACAGTCTCCACAATCCTGGCGAAGGAGGGAGGGGAGGGGGTGCGAACTGCAGCCTGTGATCCCAGCGGATCAGGCTGTCCATCCATCTGTGCATCGAACAGGAAGCGAGCCACTCCGAGTAGCGTCTCTGAAAGCGGTCAGACCTGCTGATGAGGTGCCCTGTTGGCCCTGAAGGGAAGCCACTCTGCTGCCCTTGCCGCCGTCACGGTTCGGGGGGTGCCCAGCCACGACCCATGGGGGAGGGGCCCCCTCAAAGGGTGGGGATGCCAGCTGTCGGGGGGCCTGGCAGGCAGCAACCTCTCTGAGAGCTTGGTACCTGCTGGGGAAGGGAGGGTCACGGGCGCCAGCACACTCCGCCATGCAGGAGGGAGCGCCTCCCTGCGTGGCAGGCATGTGCGAGTCAATCTGTGCGAGCCAGTACTTGCTCCACCAGGGCGCTCCGCCGCCTGGGGGGGCGCGGGCCACATTGTGAGAGACCTTCACACACAGTCAGAGGGGTCTGTTGGGTGTCCTCCCATGTGTGGCGGGAGGGACCACACGAGGTAGTGTAGTTGTCCTTGTGGGTCCCCTGCCGTACCGGATCCCCGGTGGGGGGAGGGAGGCAGAGGCAGACACAGTCGCCGGGGCACGAGGTGGGGCATCCACACCCGTGAGCCCGTAACCATGCCATTCCTCCGACGAGGGGGGGAGGACAGGGACAGGCAACAGAGTAAAAGGTCTGCCTGCGACATCGGAGCCATGCTGCATGAAGGCCGCACAGCCAGCTGCAGCTGGTCCACGCAGTGTGACGGCAGCCACTGACTTCGTAGAGGCTCCGGTCCGAGGCACGCCTCTCAGCGGGGACAGAGATCACCCAGCACGATGTAGCCCGTGTGGCAGATGCCGCGCCGACTCGCCCTCATTCTTGTTGTTTTCCGGTTGGAATGTCTTTGCTCTTTAGACAATCTTCTGCTCTTTAGACAAATCTTCTGCTCTTTAGACAGCTCAGTGCTGAAGAAAAATGGGAGACGAAGGCTGGGTGTATATATAAAAGGTGCGGACTTAGGAGAGGCCCACGCTGTGGGTGGGCATAGACTAAAATTCTCAGTGTCGAGCAGGCGCCCGGAAGGGGTAAACCCAATAGCGATAGCCTTAGAGGGCGAAGCCTATACGAAATAGAACTTAATACTGCTGCCAAGTGAAGGTGTATTCATATGGGTATATCAACATTTTTATCAATTTAGAGTTGTACTTATCAGATTTTGGTGACCATACAGTAAGAGGACATTGTTTTCATAGATTTAAATAAGTGAGTGAAACTGAATGCAAAAGGACCAAAAAGTGAATCCCTTCCTTGGTATGGTGTTATTACTTTAGATTCATGCATTCTTTAAAGAGGCTATATGTAGTTTTGAAATGAAATCACTTATTAATAAATACAATTTTTACTGCCTTATTTTGAATAGGCTTTAACCTCACTTAGAAAAAGCACACGCTTGTTTTCTCTGTTGCTTGGAACAGCCACTATTCTGCTTTTAATGTGAAGGCACCGTGTTGGGATGTAGCTACATGTGCGCTCCCGAGCCTCTCTCTCCAACTACAGCGACAACACTGCAGCTAACGAAGCCTACCAGGCCAAAGAGAATCAGATGACGTTGGATGAAAACGGTGAACATCAGAAACACGGAGAGAGTCACGTTAGCTTGCTGGCTAATGGTGCACTATAATATGTAACATTATGCCTTTCCAAATTACTTTACCAGCTAACGCGTTTCATATTACTATCCTGTGTACCACCGGTATTATGCCACAGTGTTTATTTTAGCCTGCAAGAAAGGATGTAACGCTACAAAGCAAATGTGTGGCAATTTGTTTACGGTATACTAGCCTTGATGCAAGGCAGGAGCAGCCAGCTACTTTAGCACGGATCTATCACTGTTTGCTTCACAACGTTCAATTTAGATTTATTGTGGTTTTACCAATACTCAGGAACACAGATTCTCCATCATCTAAGTCGCTGTAACTAACGTTACCCACATAATATACAATAATGGAACATAACGGTGCAGAACAACAACACAAACAACTACAGTAATATTACTTACTGCGGTCGAACTGTTATAAAGTGTGGCAACAATCTCATTATAATATTCAGTCTAGCTCACCAACAGTTTCATTATCATCCAATACATTTAGCTGTGCTCACATTGATGAACCTCCGGTGAAAGACACAAATAGTAATGCTAATTAGCCTACTGAAAAGCAAACAGACGAGCTAAAGCCGATGTGTCACGTCGACTAAATGCAGTAAATGTAACCGTATCATGTAACAATCATGGATTGCTTTAATGTCAAGCTGATTTAAAAAAATATTACTGTAACGTTGCAGTGGGAGTTTACCTGAGTTTCCAGCAAGTTGTGTGAAGCTGTTTCCCTGTCTGTCTATAGCCTCTGTCACACTGCCTTTTTTACGGGTATATATACGAGTATTGTGCCAGTGAGCCAGGAACGTTTAAGTAACAGAGCCTGAATATCCACAGCTGGCATGCCGGTGTTTCCGCGTTGATTGTGGGATCTCTGTATGAAAGCGGTTGTGTTTCGGATTATGCTCGCTCATGAGTTGAAGCGTACAAGCACACACCTGATTGCAATCTTAAAACCGCACCGCTAGTGGCCGCTGATCACGTGCAAAGTTCCTTTTCCAGCCCAACACAACTGAACATTTATTGTCAGCCATTTCCTTAAAATGGGGAGGCACTAGAGCAGCCACTTATAGGGATAATGAAAACCATCAGAGAAGCAGCCAGGTCTTTGGGCCAATGGTTCATGAGCTGTTTAATGAGGAGTTGGGGAGTCTCCCTCCACAGCTCAAAGGGCCATATGGCTTACAGCATCTGCTTGATATGATGCTGCTCGCATGTGGTGCTCACAGCTCAGGGCAATTGTAACTATAGTACCACTTTATGGTAGCTATACAATTAAGTGTTCAGAAAATATGCAATACACTCATTCAAAAGTCTCACCATCATCAAACTTTACTCTTCAACTGCTTTTCCTCTCTTTGAGGCAGCATACTTTAATGTCTGATGGAATCCAATTTCCTGCTTCATGTAATGGGCACAGTGACATGCTTTAACCACTGACTGTATGGCTTCAACTCTGGTATGGATTGCCATGAGGCAAAGTCCTCTAAAATTACCATAATTTACACCTTGAAGGTATAATTAGGGAGAGAAATATGTCCAATCAGTGTTGATGGTAAATGCAGTCCATTGAAGCAATAAATTTCTCAGTGTATGCTGGCAGAGTTCACCAAGTTCTTCCTGCATCCAGTGGCATATTTGGTAGCACTGAAGAACTACAGCCAACTTCAGCTTGGATTTCTAGCTTCTGACTTTGACTAGCCAAGGGGCGTGCTCTAGATTCTGCTCTCTTCGCGTGTATTGCAAACTAGTTTCCATCAGCTAAATTGGCATCCCAAAATATGAGTGCAGAGGACATTATGGATGAGGATACATTTTACAGCATTTTGTAGGACTTCCATCCATCGTCAACCACTTATCCGCGTACAGGGTCACAGGGGGCTGAAGCCAATCCCAGCTTACATCGGGTGAAAGGCAGGGTACACCCTGGACAGGTCGCCAATCCATCGCAGTAGGACTTGGACATTTTAGCCATATTTTTTTGAGTCAGAGAAGAAATGCAGCATAGAAAGGATGCCTCGGCAGTTGCCACTGTGGAAGAGGATATGGTCCTGGCGGGAACCAGCAGAACCTGAGCCGCCAAGGGAACACCAACAGCTTCTTGGATGAAACCAATGATGGAGGTAGAGGTGTAGGCTGATAGACCTGCCATGAAATAATAAAAGAATATAAATAAATTGACAGAACTGAAATGACTGACTTATGTTATTAGATGTGGAGGATCTTATAATTCAAAACAATCTGCCAGAGTTTGATGCTGTCTCCTTTTAAAAAGTGACTTTAGATAAGATGTCTTTTCAACACTGGCAGCTTTATAATGAAAGAACAGGGCATCTCTACAGATTTAAATAAAACACATAACCTACCAGCAGAGTCAGCTTCTTGGGTGATATGACCTGTTGAAACCTGGCCTATCTGGCCATATAGTAAAAAGGAGCCTGTGGCCTTACGTACCTTTATCTTCTTGCCTTCTCTCTTCTGTTGTCTTTTTACATGTCCAGACAAATATGATCTTCTCTTGTCAGACATCAAGCCTGATGCACCCAGCATAACAAGTGATGTCGGTGATGTCACAGGGTCAGTCAGGGTTAGGAGTCACAGCTCCAAAGTTGCCTATATAACTAAATTAAATAACCACTATGCTTATTATGACACTGTGTGTCAGACAGCATAGTCAGCAACACCGGGCCCCACAGGGGACGGTCCTCTCTCCCTTCCTCTTCACCATCTACACCACAGACTAACTACTACACAGAGTCCTGCCATCTTCAGAAGTTTTCTGATGACTCTTCTGTGGTCGGATGTATCAGCAAGGGTGACGAGGCAGAGCTGTGGTGGGTGACTTTGTCACATGGTGTAAGCAGGACCATCTGCAGCTCAACGTGACAAAGACTAAGCAGCTGGTTGTGGATCTAAGGAGAGCAAAGGCACCAGTGACCCCTGTTTCCACCCAGGGAGTCAGTGTGGACATTGTGCAGGATTACAAATACCTGGTAGTACACACTGACAATAAAGTGGACTGGGCCAAGAACACTCAAGCCCTCTACAGGAAGGGTCAAAGCCGTCTCTATTGTGTAAAGAGGCTGAGGTCCTTCAACATCTGCAGGACGATGCTGAGGATGTTTTATGAGTCTGTGCTGGCCAGTGCTATCCTGTTTGCTATTGCATGCTGGGGCAGCAGGCTGAGGGTAGCGGATGCTAACAGACTCAACAAACTGATCCACAAGGCCAGTGACGTTGTGGGGCTGGAGCTGGACTCTCTGTTGGTGGTGTGAGAGGAAGATGCTGTCCAAACTACATGTCATCTTGGACAATGTCTCCCACCCACTCCATGACGTGCTGCTCAAACACAGGAGTACTTTCAGTGCAAGACTCATTCCCCCAAAATGCAACACTGAGCGCCACAGGAAGTCATTCCTGCCTGTGGCCATCAAACTTTATAACTCCTCCCTCTAAGTGTCTGACACATGGATACTTAGTTTTTAAACTGGACCATATTTTCGATTTTTGTGCAATATTATCTGTTTAATAATTAATATGCAATATTCTCTGCTACTATTTATTCATTTTTCCATTTTGGTTCACCCTAATAACTCATAATAATGAAAATATTGTACATACCCAATATCCTTTATATTTGTCTTTATATTTTATATTTATACTAAGTGTGAAATTGTGACAAAAGAATTTATCCTCAGGGATCAAAAAAATATGTCTGATTCTGATTCTGTTAATATAAAGAGCTTCCTTTCATTTTATTTTTATTATTTTACATTTCTTTTTTCAGTGATTTGTTTCCACCACTAGCAAGCAGTGACTGTAGGGGGCCCTCCGCTGGCCACAGGGCCCTACGCCACCGCAATGGTCGCTTAGTGGCTGGGCCGGCTCAGAAATTACGAGAGTAACGTTGGTAGGTTGGATGCGGGTAACTGTTTAATGATGTCGATGTTTGTTATACTGCATCCCCAACACTAGCTTTGTTGTTACCCGGAAGCTTATTCTTCCAGTATATGTGTGTGTGTGTGTTGCTGCTCTATGTAAATTTACTTGATAGACCTGATGGTAATGATATTGCTACATACAAAAAATAATTAATCTAATGCAGGAATTAATCTGCTTGGCAATCTTGTGTAGCTTGTGCACAATGCAAAAAAATGCAAATGCTGGTACACATATGCGCTACCTGCTTGCAGGAGAACACTGTCAATATAGCATGCACTGAGGAATTTATTTTTCATTGGACTACATTTACAATCAGCACTCACTAGACATCTACAAAAAGTGCCTACACTTCCTTTTAATCTGCTATTAGAGTCATGGTGACAATACATAGACTGCATGACGGTTTCATTTCCTCATTATATCCTTATGAGATGGGCATTATTGAGATGAAATACTAAAAGTAACTGGACAATAGTAATCACCATGTCATGTTTGATTGGAAGCAACATCCATTAGGAGGCTGTGTGCAAGTGGTTTCCAGCATTTCCAACAGGAAGTCAATAAAAGGAAAAAACTCCAACCACAGGCGTTTTAATAATTTGCTGTACAATTAAACACGCTCACCATTTCCTCACATTTACAACTGCTGCTCTAACCAGGTGTAAATTATTAATGAAACATGATGTTTCATTTCTATCACACAGTTTTGGGATTTCCAGAGTGTCTTTCACCCACTTGTTTAGAGTGCCTGTCATTTCCTCAAAATTTCATCTGATCTTTCTTCTTGTTACAGGGGAACAGTTGTTAACAGTTGTTACTATACTATAATGCTGTGATGACTGATGTTTTCCTGTATTTTTTATCTGAAGATGGCTTTCTAGTGCGTACAACAAGCTCTGTTTCCATAAGCGCTGGGGAAAAAAAGGCACATGCAGTACCGAATCAAGAATGCTATCATGCATCTTCACTACACAATACTAAATCCAGCCACATATACACAAAGCAGGGCAGGCTGTTGTAAAGAATGAGAATGTCATGGCTCACAAAGAGCAGAGTGCCCCATTTTTTGCAGCCAACTGTGCAATTGTAAGATATGAAATGAAAACCCCCATCTCTTGCATCAATATAGTCCAATTATGGGTTTCAGAGAAATTGCTCATGCAACTAGGCAATCCATACTTCTGTCACTTGCCACATCTCAAAAGCAATCAGAGACAGAATAGAGAAAGCTGCATACTGGCTAACACATTGTGTCTTTGTTGAAACAGAAACTAACATCTGCAAACTCTGTAAACAATGTGAAGGACCTGATGTCCTTTAATGTATATGACCAGCCAGAAAAGTTATAATAACCATAGCTAACAGCATTAATTCAGTCGGGGAAAAAAATGATTTTTGTTGTAAAAAATGATGAAGGAAAGGGGGGAAATTGGTAGAGTGCATGAATGTGCTGGGAGCTTTACTTTTCATGGTTCTTCAAAAAGCATACACCAGAGTGTAATGAAGTCAAGGCTTGATCAAAAACTTGGAGAGAGGTGAAATGGAGCAGAACTAAGCATCTGGAAACAGCAAAGAATAGGTCCCTCAAGGTGCTCAGTATAACCACTGGAGAGCAAGGCCAGTTTGCTCGGTTTCTCCCTGGGAACGTAACTGTGATTAATGACGGCTATTTAAATAACTGTTTGTTTTGCCACGGGAGGACACCAATGTGGCATTTAACAGAACTGCTATTTTTAATCTGTGTATTTTTCTGGTTTTGGTGACTTAATGTTTTCTCTTATACCTGCAACGGTTATGCAGGTGAACAGATTCAGACAGTGGATAGTTTTTTATTTTATATATACACAGTATATATTTCAAACCTCAAGTTATTCCACCATACACTGCTGATGGATAATTCATCAATGCTAATTTGCTGGGTTAATTCATTCAAAGGGTTCATTAAGAAATTTAACTGAACAAATTAGCACTGACGTGTGACCCGTTGTCATCAACATCAGTCATGGTGGCGGCAGGATGAAAGTTAAGGATGGCTTTGATTTCTCATAACTTGGACATGAGGTCACTCATTAACCCTTTCATGCATGGTGTCCACATTTGTCAACAGTTATTTTAACTCCATTTTGGGCTACTATATCATGGTTATGTTCTCCAAGTCATTTGATGACTGTGTCAGTTGATTGATAGCAACATTGTAACAGTGGTTACTCTCTTGTTTTCCAAATATTTATTGCTTCATGACCTCACCCATCCAAGATGGCCGACTGTGATGGCCATGTGCTAAATGCCTCAGGCATATCTGTGAAAAACCTTTATTTAAGGAGGTCGGTCAAGATAAAGATAACAATAATAACAATATGGTACTGGGCTTCTGCATACATACTACAGTTATCAATACCACTGTGAGTGTTTTTCCTGTATTTGTTCCTAAAATATGTTTTTTATTGTTATTTTTCAACTATGGAGCTTAAATACATAGCATAACACGGTGTCCACATACGGGGAGAGTTAAATAATTTAAAAATAAAACAGAATTTTGAAAATAATATAAATGGATTTGCATATTACCGCAATTTTGAGTAATAAAAATAATCTTAAAATTAGATTGGATAATTAAAATTAATTTTAGATGTTTTTAATAATTTGTGCACGAGAGGGTTAAGGGTCATTCCACATTTAGTCAAACAAAGCAAATCCAGCCTACTGTCACACAAGCTTACTCATGGGGGCATGACATCTTTATAATCAAATTTTTTCAGATACATTGTTTGTGACTCTATCACCACTTGAAGACATTATAGCCATTATATGTGTATGTTAGCAAATGTAGTGGTTTGTTGGATAAATATATAATATCAGAACAAAATAAAGAACATTAGTCTGCAGTAAGTGTTATTTTTATAGTATTGTATACTGTGCCTTCACCATGTCCAAAAGTTATGACTTATGACTTCTTCTCACCAAAGGTTATGCCAAATCCTGGAAAAACAAGACATATTGTACACTTTAAACATCTATCATGTCCTTGACATTCAGTAGAGGTGTTTGCAATATATGCCCTATTTATTTCCATGCATTATAATATTCCCAGAGTAGTTTTTGTTGGCATGAACTTCACCTAGGACAGGACAATGACTCTCTTCTCTTCAGTCTGTTTATTGCACGGTACTGTAAATCCCTTTGTAGGATAATGTGATTTCATATTGTCTTTATATTGGGTGCTATTACTGAATGTATTGTAAAACTGTGAATTGTGATTATATGTCTGCACCAACAATAATAATTATAATGATAAACTTACTCAATGATAAATGATAAACTCAAAACAAAGTTATAAGTGCTTTACATCAAGACTTAAGACGGTGAGGCAATTTAAAGTATAAACATGCTTTTAAAGATAATATGGACACATAAAACATAAGCCATATTAAACAGGATGAATATAAATAAGGGCAATAAGTCATTTTTTAAACATAGGTTTTTAGAAGTGATCTTATTAAGATAAGTTATTAATGCGTCTGCAAACCTTTGATACCCAGGCAGGAGGTTCCAGAGCTGAGAAACCCTGACTGCAAAACCAGAGTAACTTTTCGTCTTGAAGATGAAGGACAATGAGATCTGAAGCTCTTAGTGGACCAGAAAATCTGCAATACAGATTGGAGTCAGTCCATTAAGTTCTTTAAATGTAATCAGCAAAATCAACTCTGACAGATAACCAGTGAAGAAATGCAAGAATAGGAGTGTGTCTTTGAATTTAGTAAATGCCTTGTGATTAGAATATGTAAATGCTAAAAATGCTGTATTGTTACTGAAAAAATTCATAGTTTGAGTTAGTCACTAAGTAATATAACTACTGATGGCCCAGTCTTTGACCTTACCATTACAATAACCGGGATCTCTGTGTAGGTCAATAATGACACTTTTTAGAAGGGACAAATTACCAGAACTGAGCTCCAAGTTATATTTCAGGGTAACTGATGCATGCTAAAAAATAAAAATTTTTTCTTTGCATAGTTTTAGAAAGGTTCATTAGGTCACAAAAGCCATACAACGTGACAAGAAGGTTAGTAATAGTTTTGAGAACATCCTCATATTATTTGCACTGCTGCCTGCTTCTGTGGATATAAGGCAATGAATCTCTCTTGCAAAGTCTTTAATATTTACACAGCCCTGGTTCTTTGGGGGAAAAAGATAATAGAGTGAGATGGAAGAGAAAAAAATGATAACTCTAAGAGGTATAAGAAATGTCATTTCCTATCAGGCAGTAATCTATCTCTATAGATTTATGTGAAAGTAGTTTTGCTGCACTGACGGCCCAGGGCAGTTTGCCTGACCTGCAGTATACATTCTTTAGAGAAATCCAACCAAGTCAGGTCTACACGCAGTAATTTCCATAAAAGAGAAAAGTGGAAAACTGCAAGAAAGCAGAGTCTCAATAGAGAAGCTAAACAGCAAGTTAATTTAGACATTTTCAAATAGCACCACACTTTTTAACAATGTAATGAGAAATGCTTGATACGCTTATTTCTAAAATGGAAACTGATAACCAGAATACTATCAAGGTGATGGATACCACTTGGTTCATTAGTGCTCACCTGAGCCCAAGTGTGAATGTCTGTTGTTAATATCATCACATGAGGCCAAATGTGTGTGTGTTTTTTTCGTATCCTGGGAAGGGCTGAAAGGATAGCATTGCAAGTGAGGGATAAGTGGTGCTCCAGGCCTCCTCCCCTGTTGAGAGATGGCTTCTCTACCAGAGTGTAGATAGCTTCTTTGACACCTCTTTCATACCACCCGTCCTCCTTACGCAAAATGTGTACATTTTTGTCCTGAAAGGAGTGTTCTCTATCCTTCAAATGCAAGTCAACTGCTGGGTATTCACCTGAGGAGTTGGCCCATCTGTGTTGACTCATGGATGTGCGGTCTTTTGGGTAGACCAGTATCTGTATTAGCGTGTTGCTGGGTTTAAAAAACACCTCCTGAGTTTCACTGATACTCCAGACATGTATGGAATCACTACGTTATTGTGTTTATTCTTCTTGCACTTGGGCACTTGTTGGTATGTTATCAGCTCGGTGTTGCCAAACTGTTTTTGCTTACATCCTCTCGTGTGAACTTGATATTAATGTCCACCATTTTGATATGTTCTGTGAAGGCTTGCACTTCCTGGGTTTTAACTTTGACCCATGTGCACATGTGCAGAAGCATAGTAAGACAGTTTGGTGGGGAGTAGATGGACGTGGGCCAGAAACATATATACTATGTGCTCCTGGGCTGGTGGGGAAGTCAGAACAGGTGTGCAGATGGGTGGGTAAGGTCAGATGATAGGGAATGGTGGTCTTTATTACTGTGCTGAATCGCTTTTTGCATTTCTATGGGAAGCATTTTGTATTGAATTCTACAATATAGAAACCACTAAAGATGTAAAATACAAAAGAAGTGGGCGAAGAAGTGGCTCTGTCCCTATTCTTTGCTGTGACCACTTCAGTTTTAGTCTGTCGAACCAACAGAGAGGCTTGTGGAGGGAAAGTGAAGGTGATGGATGTTACTCCTCAAAAGTATTATCTTGCAAAGTTTTAGGCTGCTGTGGCATTTTTCACATGGTAATTTTCCTCTCTGAAAAGTGGGGGTGCAGACTTAGGAAAGTGACTTTGTAGTGGAATTCTGAATCAGACCCTCTTTATTAGCTCTGCATGTTACATACTAAAGTCTTACTTCTACATGATGTGTATTAGCAAAACTTTAAGAGACTGTTTAACAGAGAAATCAAAGTAAATTACACTTTAAGTACTTTTTATATATTTAATAATATAGTAATAAATCAAGTATATTATTATTGGGTAACATGGTAAGAAAATTTGGATAAGAGTATTGTTTTTACATTATATAACAAAACATCAGGTTAGTCATTACGCTAAGCCTGGGAAGGAGGATGTTTTTCTAGCTATAGCTACTAAATAATAGCTATGTTCATGTTTTAAAATGATGATTAAATACTGTGAAACAGTAGTTTTTGCATCCAATGTGGATCCATATGTCAAAAGTGATGTTAAAGAGACGAACCTAAACTATTTTTGTCCTGTATCATCAGATCATTAACAATTACGGAGCTGAATACATATACTTTGACTTACAGACACATTTACTGGACAAAATACAATAAAAAGAACAGAAAAGCATATATCAGGAATTATGAGGTAATGGCTGATCACTAATTTATACTGTACAGTGTAGTTACAGATTATACTGTAAGTATATGTCGACGCTGTGGTCTCTCGAATGCCCATGACAAATTCTCACAAGGGAGACAATAAACGCCAATCCTATCCTAAGTTTATGATGTTTTTTTATTTGTAAAATTGCCATATATAGTATGGCTCCTTTTCATAACACAGTTATTGTGGATGAACCTGGTTGATGGATGTGGATGAACATGGTTATTACAAGGGGCAAACAGGTACCCTGTTTGTCCCTTGTAATAATTATATGTTCTAGGTACTTTAAACTAAACATTCACACTGTAATGTAGAAAAGAATATATTCTGCTCTACATTTTTTAAAATTTACTTTTTGCACACAATGTGACACACCAAAGGCTTTGGAAATTATGAAAGTTATTTAGTCCCAAATTGACCTGTGAAGTACAGATGGAAGTCTGTCATCTCCCTGTGGTTTCCCTGTGAACCATTTCAGTGTCGGAAGTCCATTCAACCTTGTGATGTCCCTGGATCCCCGCCTGGAGGAATGGAGAGAGGGTCATCTCTTCACTGATAGCAAGAGAGGTGAGAATACCATTGCTTTAATTGTCTGCATTTTTTCTTTGGTATATTTCAGGAAATTAATTAGAAAGTTTGGCCCAATTTGTGTAAAGGTTAGCAGTGGAGCAATGGCTTTATTAGTTTAAGAAAACTCAGCACACAGCTAGACTCCCCCCTTCCCTTCTCTTCTGTCTGTCTTCTAACTCTTAATTACAATCATGATGGACATAGGGGAATATCAGTCATGGTTCCCTATAGAATCATGATGAACATAGGGGAATATCAG
Organism: Micropterus dolomieu; assembly: GCF_021292245.1. Classification (NCBI taxonomy): domain Eukaryota; kingdom Metazoa; phylum Chordata; class Actinopteri; order Centrarchiformes; family Centrarchidae; genus Micropterus; species Micropterus dolomieu. The sequence goes on along the minus strand of NC_060164.1, from coordinate 11,231,282 downwards.
TCATGGTTCCCTATAGAATCATGATGAACATAGGGGAATATCAGTCATGGTTCCCCGGAAGGACACTGTTTTTCTGAGGGAACCTGTGATTTGACTTGTTTGAACTGCAGATTTGAAGTGTCACATCAACAACATTGAACAGAACACTGATCTCATCTCTGATCTCTAATCATCACTGAGCTGGTTTAATGTTGTCCCTCCTGGCAAACACAGTTATTTAATGGGTTTAACACTGTGTTTACAACGACAAGCACAAATGTGATTGGCAAGCTCATAAAAGCCAAGTGTGATTCCTGTGGCTCTGAATTGCTTACATGTCTGACTGCGTAAGTTAAAGCCAGAGAAGGGGAGGAATGAGGGGCTTCTGCTGTCTGTTAATTTAAGGAGGCTATGAAAGGCAGGGCCTGATACTGCATCAGTGTGAGTATGCTGGCTGGCTAAGCTACGAAGGCAGACGTTTCCTTCCTCAAGTCTTGCTCATGTCAGTCAAGTAGCTATTTCAAAAAACTAGGAGAAAGTAAGCTTAACAAACGAGAAATAACACATTCATTGGTGAGCTTTCGAGGTGCTGGTATCAATATTCACAATACTGTTAACTTGTGATAGAGCAAGGCTCGCTGTTTCCCCGTGTTTGCAGGTTTATGCGAAGCTAAGCTAATCGGCTGCAGCTTCTCGCTTGACATATAGACTCAAGAGTGGTATTGATCCTCTCATTTAACTCTTGGCAAGGAAGATAATAAACATATTTCCCAAAATGTGGAACTATTCCTTTAAAGTAGGTGTTAAAACTGTAGGTCTGAATGAAAGCAGGCAGGGCAGAGAGGCTGAACTATGTGAACAGTTTAAATTTGCCTTGAAGTTGGTCTTCTGTGACATCACTGTCTGGCAGCGGCAAAGAACAGAAATGCCTCCATAAATCTGGGGAAATGCCAGGAGAAGAGCAGATTATGAGGCCATAACACAAGCCCGTCAGTACATTTAAGTGTTAATTATTCATTTTTCTTCCCCTCATAAATTTTAACTGCAAGCTTTTGTGATTAAAACAAAATATCTCCACAAGGCTATCCTTTGGGAACTGGCATCCTTAAAGCCTGTTAAAGAATAGTGAATAATGACGGTGCTCTCATATAAACGTTCCCTGGAGGATCTTGTCTATTTTTTACTCTTCATTCCGCTGATGAGCTGTTGTGTTAAAGTGAAGTCCATTTGTGCCCAGAAAGAGCGAACAAACAATCACCGGGCACGTAAACTACACACCAACTGAACTGTATGTAGTCATAAAAACTGCCATAGCCTCTGGGAGCTCTAATTGCCTAATGATCAAGTTAGTGTACATTATATGGGCTCTATCAGGTGGAGGTGAATAGACAGCAATTTCCTCTTAATTCGTTTAGAGGATGGTTAATTTAATGACTAAGAGAGTAATAATATACTTATCCTTCACAGAGCTCCAACAAATAATCCCCTCCTCTCTATTTCCAACACATACACATTTCTTAATTACTAACATTTTTTTTCTCATTTGATTAATGATAGAATATGCATGTCCTTACATAATTGTTTAGACTGTAAGTGTACTCACAGCCAGACATCTACTGCTGAATCAGAAATGACCAAAGTTTGTTTCTCTGTCCAGCAATAGCTGCCACTAGATGTCACAATATCAACACTAGGCAATACTACTTCACCCAGCACCAAATACCCAGCCCTGAATCATCAGTATTGTTACGTAAATGCTGCTAAAGGTAAAACATGGTTGATCTTTCTCTGTCTTTCCTAAAGGCATACCTCCTACTTTTTTTCTCCCCTGTCTCTCCCTCCCTCTTGAGCCAGCAAGATTCTCCTTTAAATGCTCGACACACGCCGTGCAGATCAGGTTTAACATAAAAGAATATAGAATTTCCACAGGATATTGTGACCCCAGGGAGTTAAAACATGTACTGACACAAACAGAATAATGCCGATTCTTTACTGAAGCATACCACTACCAATTTAAATTGATGTGGAAAGATCGTTTGTGGATTAAGCTTGCATGTAATAAGAGATATTCATTTTTGTCCACATGGATTTCAGTCAAGGCTACCCTGCACTGAATTCCATGTGGACATTATGACTCTTCCTCAGAACTTGGCCACATTTCCATAACTTTTATTTTCCACGCCTGTGCCTGGGTTTGTACTGACCCTGCTCGTCCTTTGGGATCTTTGATTATTCGTACACTGAGACCTGCATGCAAAAACAGTTTCTTTTGATTGAAAGGCTGCACAGGACAATATGGGAGCCAACGTGGACAGTTTCAAGGTCCTTTTTTGGAGGAAGACGTTGCCATAACCTCCTTTGCATTTTCAGGAGATTAAATCCAGAGGTGACAGCTTTGAAAACGGGATCATTGCTGGATAGAAATCTCAACCATTTCAGTCATGACATGCATACATTACTGTACTATATGAATTTTTGAGTGTCTCATCGTAAAATTAGTAAGTCAAATGAAAAACATTGTGATGTATATGTCCTAGTTTGAAGGTTTGGCACAATACGAGATGTGCTGTTTGTGTGACTGTGAGCTTCCAACCCATAGCAGCCAAATGTTGGTAACCTAATTTCACTATTTGATTTTCACAGTTCATGTGTTAGTCAAGAAATAGCTACAATGCTGCTGCTGTGTGCCTGAGGGACAATATTAAAGCTCCTCAAATCAAACTTTAATGTAACACTGATGACTGTCATTTGTTTTGTGAAAAATGTGACCTGAATGGATCTATTTTTTGGTGTCACTTTCTGTGGAAGCCAAAGGTGGAAAAAGTATCAGGTCCTATCAGGTCAGGAAAAGTACCAATACAACAATGTAAAAATATTCCTTTAAAGTTTTAAACATTTAAACTCTTACTTAAAAAGTTTTAAGTGGTTATGAAACAGTGTCAATTTAATGCTAATTCCTTTATATGACCTACATAAAGAAACAAGACCATCAGCTAGAAGATGGGCTATTACTCTGTAGGAATTGTTAATAACTGTCTCTGCAAAATCAGACCAAACAATTTATGGCATGCAGACCGGAAAAACCCATGTTAACATTTTCCCATGCAAAGTTTTACTGTGAGTACATTAGTCATTTAAAAGAAGGCAAAAGGCGATTTTTCTTTAGAGAATTTTACTTTTAACATTACATTTTGTGGTTATGGATAATACTAGGGTAGGATCAACAAAGAGAAAAATGACTGAGCATGGGCAAAACACGAGTCAACCTTGACCAGCCATTCAGCATATAGAGGGATTTGCCCGATTTGAAAGAATTCATAACAGATCCTGAATTGGCCCTCTTCCTCCTAGACAGCTATGTAATATGTCTATTTTATTTGGTTGTGTACTGTCTATAGAGTTATAGGTCATGGTGAACATTAGTGTAATGCAACTCGCTTATGACATACAATATGTAAGTATTTTAAAATAATCATAAAAACAGTTTCTCTTCCATTCAATGCGAGCGACAGGAATAAATAGAAACGAGGCATCTTACAAAAGTCCAGCTCAAACAGCGCGCACTTGCCTGATTTTGTAACTGCTTGCATCGCTTTCAGTTAGAAAGCTGTGTTACCAACAAAATGTAATTGAAGTATCAATACCATAATATTATACATGGCACTATTAAATCAGCATCCATGTTTAAGTAGCATTTCACTGTTGTAGATTCCACTTATCTAGGTGGAGCTAATTTTACCTTTTGTTTAAACAAGTGGGTAGGTTGCTCCAGTGGCCCCCCTCCAAAGACCATCCATCCATCGTCAACCGCTTATCCTGTGTACAGGGTTGCGGGGAGGCTGGAGCCAATCCCAGCAGACATTGGGCGAAAGGCGGGGTACACCCTGGACAGGTCACCAGTCCATCGCAGGGCCACACATAGACAAATAACCACTCACACTCACATTCACACCTATTGACCTAACCTGCATGTCTTTGGATGGTGGGAGGAAGCCGGAGCACCCGGAGAAAACCCACACAGACATGGGGAGAACATGCAAACTCCACACAGAAAGGCCGGGGAAACCTTGGGAACCTAGGGACTTCTTGCTGTGAGGTGACAGTACTAACCACTGCACCACTTTGTCTCGTTTGAGCACCTTGTGCATTTGTATTTAAGCATATTTGTATCATCTTTGCAATATAACTCACCACCCTTATATACAGCTTGATTAAAGATGAAAAACATGTCTACATTTCAAGCAGTTGTCATGCTTGATGTTTGTAATAGACTGCTAATCATGTGTCACAGATTTTCTGAAGCGTTACTTAAATAGAAGAGACGCTTATGTTTATAAATACTTGAGTAATTAATTATAGAACACAGATAATGGATTATTACTTTAATGTATTCTACAGTTCACTAAGCAGTACAGGTCACCTGAACTCGCTCTAATTTTAATGTCTGTATTACTAATGGAAAAGTATTCTCCATGATATAGCATTTTAAATGGGCCTGACCGAATAGTAAATGAACCACATCCATCTTTGTGACACTGCATTGCAGGGTACTTTCCTCCAGAATCATCTCTAGATGACCTTGCTATTTAAAGTTTTTTGTTGATGCACTGTCTTACACCTGGAGGCGGGTTCATTTAATCACCAGCGATTTTGAAAGAACGATAAAAACAGCTCATGTTATTGTTGCATCTGCATGACGCTGATATAATAACTGACTGATTAAAATGCCATTTAAAGAACAATTTGAACATTTGCTCAGACTCATCTACAGATCATATATTTAGCAGATTAGATTTAGGCTCATTGAATTTTTTTGTTGAAATATGGGCGCTTGCACTGTCCCTGCATCATCCTCCTTCTCATCATTATTATCATTATAAATAAAGCAAGCCTGATGAACATAAACTGACTAGTCAAATGAAACTTAAATCAGTTTTTAAATTCTTGACGCTCTGCAGACGCTCACACTTTATCCAGAACATCAGAAACTCTCTCTAAGCTCTCGAAATTTGCTATTGTAGCTTTACCTCTACTGAATCGGGTGGTGATGGCGCAAGGGATAGGACACATGCCTTTGGTGTAAAAGACCCGGGTTCAACTCCCCACTGTGACCCATCCACCAATGTGTCCCTGAGCAAGACACTTAACCCCTAGTTGCTCCAGAGGTGCGCGACCTCTGACATGTATAGCAATTGTAAGTTGCTTTGGATAAAAGCATCAACTAAATGTAATGTAATGAATATGTCAGTGGATTTTGCTACTCTAATTGACTGTACAAATCTTACTTCTTCCTATTGCTCCTAAATATAACCTTAACACAACCATCTTCCCTGATTCTGTGCAGCACAGATTACTTTTGTCATCTTAGTGACGATACATCAGGAACAGTTCTCGTTCACTAAATCAAATTCTGAAGGCTGAGGTCATATATACAAGGAACATCTATGTTTTTTCTTTTTCCGTTACTGAACATGTTCATGTGTCAGCAAAAACACATTTCTTACAATACTTACTGTACTGTACATACTTACAAAATATGTATTAATCTACAGTTGAAAATAGTGTATTTACTGCAGTTTGTTTAAATGTTAATAAAAAGTACAGTTCCCTGCTACTGAAAAATAATCATACTTCATAAATACAAAGCTGTACCAAAATTTGTAGTTTTTCAAATTACCTCTCTCTTTTTCTTTCTTTCTTTCTCTCTCTCTCTCTCTCTCAGTAATGTTGAGGTGATCTATCAGTTAGGCGCTGCTATCTTAAAAGGGCACATACAGCAGTGTAAGTCAAGAACAGAGGGAGTTGCTGAGGTTCATTACTGAATCCAATTATTTTCCAAAAGCCTAAAACAACCTGAATGTTGTTGATAGATACATGTATATACCACATAAATATTTATGCCTTTAATAAGCAATATCCCCCTTGAGCAACTAACAAATTATGAGATATCCACTCAAATTAGGGCCTCAAAATGTTTTTCTACCACTTACCCAGAACATAACAGGTTTCCACAAGAGACACTTGTCCTGAAGGGACAAAAACTCTGATATTTTGCTCCAGCTGCTATACTTTGAAAGACCTTGTTTTAGTAAGTTCAGTATCAAATGCAAAGAAGCCTCAAAGACAAAGTTGTATATAGTTTAAAGGTTTAAAATGTTTAGTAATAGAGTTTGGCTCACACAGACTTTGTAAACAAGTAGATATACTTATACTATATACTTGTATTTATTGCAGCAGAAGGACATATGAATAACAAACTAAATTAAGAAATAAATCATATTATGTATACAGATACTGCATGTATGACTGAGTGAATCTACAATATTTACTAAAGGTCACCTGGTTGTCTTAAAAATACTGTTGGAAAGCCAGACTGGGTTTGGGGTTACTTTTTCTAGTAGGACACACAAGCCTGGGTCTCATAATGGATGATACATTTTAAAACTGTTATTTAATTTTAGGTGTTAAGAGCTCCTATGGTTAGAATAAATATTGGATTCGGATGAATGGACTATGCATGTAAACTCATCCCCTGTGAAAAACCCAGTCATGACAGCCATCACAGTCACAACAGTTTCCCTCGTCTTTGCTCTTCCTGTTCATTTCCTGGCGCTGTACATGGTGTGACTAAATTCTATTCAGGCTTAACAGAATACTGATCAATGCCAGTCTGACAATTTTACAACATGTTCTGGCTCAATGGATCCCAGGTAATGTGAGCAAAAATACTGAATTGCCAGTTAATGATGTGGTCAGATGATAATATACATACTGTATATAAGTAGTGCAGCTCAATTTTCAGATTTTCTTGTGATGAACTGCTATTTCAGTCATTATGTATATAATATATGTCTTATAGAATATGAAAATGCAGGGCAGAACACTTGGTCAGATACATTTCAGCAGGACACACATGCCCACACCAGGGCTTGAACCTGTCGATGTTTATGATTCTACATAATAACATTTCAAACATGGATGCAGACAAGTAAAGAATAAGGAATACGAAAATATGTTTCCAGCTGAAAAGGTGAACTTGGTGCTTCAAGTAAATTAAAGTTTAATTAAAAATTAATAAAATGTGAATTAAAATTTCTCATTTAATATTAATAATCATAAAATCCTGTAGCTATAACATTCATGGATAGTAAATGGATGTCCACCCACCCATTTACTACCCATGAATGTTAAAGTCACTGCAAAGGATTTTATGATTATACCCACAATAAATTACACGAGTACTGTATATTGGTCACAATTTGTAATAAAACTTGTAGAATACCAAACCTGCCAAGGTATGCTTAAAAAATTAAAACTTGTCATTCTGTTACTATGTATATGAGTTTGTCATTTTCCTGGAGTGATAAAATACAGGCAGCAGACAAAATAATGTTGCCATACATACTTCATGTAAAATGTCTTTTGCTTTGAAGTAATGTAATCACTCTTACAAGCACTGCTACAAAGCTGGATCATAGACTAATTGCTATCTATCAAAGATTTGAGATCTGACAATCAGCATTTTGATGTGATTGACTGATTAAACTTTTTTATTGATTGTAAATATAAAAGTGTCGCCTCCAGCAAGAGATGCCCCAGCTACAGATACCATCAAAAGGATAAAAACACAACAAAGCCAGACGGCTTATTTCCATTGTGGTCCTTGTGAGTTGCAAAACAGCACAAGAGAAACAGACAGGTTGGATTGACAAATGTTATTACATACTGCATGCAGTATAAAATTGTTCTTTTTAAATAAGTGTTATTTTTTTCTACCCTTGTCTATTCTGTTTATTAATCTTCTTCTCCAACACTTTGTCTCCATGTATAAAAGAGATCAGTAGTTCATACAGACATTGTGGAGTGACCCTGTCTTGAACTCAGAATGAAACATATGGTCCGACCCTCAATTATGCATGGCTAAAACTTCCTTCTTTTAGAGGGAATGAGCACAGAGTGTTATTTTGGTATAAGGTGACCTCTTTAGCAGAGATAACATTTGATGAGCACCAGGAAGACTTTGGCCTGTAAATGTGGAAGCTCCTAATTTGATTTCTCGCTCAGTGATGTTTTAGTTTTGACAAAGGTCTTTCTTACTTTCTAGTACATGTTTTATTGCAGATTTTTTTTAAGCAAAGTGTCATTGCTATTTTGAAATACCTGCTGTGTGACAGACTGATTTAAATATCTCCTTTTCAGATTTGCAGATGAAGAGGGGGCTGGCGTCCTTTGAAATTCTGCCGTTATGTCAAGGGAATTTGTACCAGACTCATCCAATTCAAAATTTGAATAGAAGGCATTGAATAGCTTCAGCAATCCACTGGGCAAATGCTTAAAGACACGCCAGAGTACTGAAGGATGGTGCAGCAAAAGCTCTATAATTAGTGTGCTACATCCAGCTATGGAAAGTGATAAATTGCTGGATGTAGAGGCACTATAGATATCGAACAAGTCAAGATTGAAGTCATCTTTATTTGTGGAGACCAATATCACGTACAATACAATATCTCAATGGGATTTTCATGCCAGCCTCAGGAATGGTCCCAAATCCAGCCAAAGCACTCTAAGAGGAGAAGGAAAAACTGCCCAATACATTTTTAGAGAGGCAATTCATAGAGCAGGGCCCCTTCAATAGGCAGCTTTTTGGAAATCTCTTCTAGAATTTAAAATAGTTAAGTGGCAGGTTTGTTTTTTTTTTTTGTCTTTTTCTTCTCTACTATGTGGAACAGCATAAATGCATTGAGGTCTATTTCACAATATGTAACAATCTACTTGAATCTACTGGCTATTTTATCTTAATCTAAAATACATAGAATCAAATCAATTTCACCACAAAGTAATTTATTTTTAAAAGTCCAGTGGGTCTTGTGTTTAATTCCCAGTGTATCAAAACATGTCTGGTTGCCAGCTGTTTACATATTCAACAATGCACAATAATTCAAACTCAACCAGTCTGAACAGAACATCAGCCAGCCATGAATTAATTAAGGCTTTCTGCTCTGATAAGTACCAGCCAAGAAGAGAGGGTGCTGTGTTGTGTCTTTTGTATAATCGTTAACTCTGTGCTGAAGCAAATTTCACTCATCCAATTGGTCCTCAAGAATGCTTGAACTACTGGAACAATATGCATGCATATCATGTCTCATCAGAAAGCACTGAATTATGTATCTGGAATGTAGTTTCATTGCAAATATGAAGAATGTAAAAAGGAGTTTTCAAGAGTAACTCAGATTTATTAGTACAAAAATGTATTAATTTATAGGAATCCATGCTTGTAATTGATAGCTGCTAAAGGATGCTATCTGGAGGATAGCATCAACTTCAAATAAAATGTTCTTGCTTGTTTAACTGAATTATCTTTCCAAACCTCTACTGAAAAAAACAGCACTATTAAAGCTATAAGCTATCTCAGTGGTCTCCCTTTCACTGCACTGCCAAAATGCTAGTGTCTATGTTCATTGGCCAATATTAGATAGCAATATAGCATTATTTGCAGACTTGTTAATGGATTTGGTAGAGAAAATACTGTACTGCCAACACAGGAACTTTAAGCAGAGGTTAGTTTAGCTAACCGGCTGCTGGCTTAGCTTCGCATAAAGATTGGAAACAGGGGATAACAGCTAGATTGGGTCTGTCAGAAGAAAATCCAGCAACTCTAATGTTCACAATTAACGTATCAAATTTATTATTATCTTTTTATACCAAAAAGGAAGTGTAAAAATGAAATATAGCAGTTTTGCCTTGGGTTATTGTGCCATACTACTTCTCACTTAGTTTCTTAGTTTTTTTATGTATGAGACAAAAAAGAAATAATGTGGTAAGTAGTGGGCTTTACAGGTGCTGGTAGGCAGATTTTTTTACCTTCGAACAAAGCCTAGCTAGTTTCCCCTGCCTCCAGTCTTTATTCTAAGCTAAGCTAAGTGGCTGTTGGCTATAGCCTAATTCAGCACTTGAGAGTGGTATCAATCTTCTCATATAACTCTTGGCAAGAAAGTGAAGTGTATGTCCCAAAATGTTAAACTACTCCTCTAAATGGTAATTGTGGTTAATTACAATTTGGATCTAATTTTCATAGATTGGGCCATTATTTCTTCCAGTAATAATAAAACTGCACTCACCAAGTTATTTGATAACATGGGAATCTCATTAAAGTCATTGCTAAAAGCCAAGCCAAGTTTATTTGGAAGAAAAAAACAAAGACAAACAGTAAAAATCACCCAAAGTGCCTGTAAAGACCTGCACCCAGTTTACACATCTATTTCTTGGTTATAACGTTGACCTACCATGCTGCAGTTATAATGACCGTCATTTTGGGTGCACTCATTTTGAGTTTCACCTCCAAATTAAGTGATTTAGAGAATCTGGCTAAACTGCGTACTTGTTTATGACCTTTCTGATCGTCTTACTCCGCATGTTTCTTGCAACTTCATATCTTTACTTTGGTGAGTACAGTGACATCAAAACGATAAATGTGGCCCACAATAAGACACAAGTTGCAAAACATTGAAATTATCCTCTCAGTAACCACACTAACTGCCACAGGTGGTGCTAAATTCACAGTGTTCTTTGCAAACGAGTTCTTTAATGCAAGGCTTTTTTTCACCAGCATGTAAACTGTTATTGCAGCTGTATGTTCTTATGCTTTGATGCTGTGATCACTGTGCAAACAATTAATTTCAAAGGGTATCAGTATCAATGCACACGCTTGTGCTTTTCTCTCTCGTTCTCTGTATGTGTGTGTGTTTGTTGGGGGGTACAACTCAAACAGAAGCCACTTTAATCTCTGTCCTTGAGAGTAATCTTGCCTGTGTGCAAAATGGCTCACTTTATCAACTTGGTGGCAGCCTGCCCTGCCTGGAGTCTGGAGGCAGCAGAAGCAGAAGCAGCAGCAGCAGCAGCAGCGATGCTTTCCTCATGACAGCTCAGAGAGAGCAACCAGACGATCACCTTCTCCAGAGGCCCACTGTGTGCTGAGGAAGGACAAGGAAGACACTATTTATGTTTTACTAGCTACTACTGATCTATCATATGAATTACCCATCTCAATTGATACAATTTTAAAAGCAGTCAAGGTTACTTCTTATGATCTGATAATTGATGGGTTTTTGGGGAAAGCTAGAACCAGATTCTTACAGGTTTTATATTGATCTTTGTATTACTGTCCTCTACCTGCATTACAGAACAGGAACAGCGCCAAGCTAACTAGAGTGGTGGAAATTAACTAATTTATTTACTAATGTACAATTTTGAGGTACTTTTACTTGAGTTTACAAATTTTGAAATTGGAGTTTTACTAATACTAAGCTAAGCTTTCCATCGCCAACTTGGTACTGCTGTTCTATTTCTGGATAATATACAGTTCAAACAATAAATTAAAAATGAGCAATATGAGCTTTATTCATCTCATAATACAGTATAATTCAAAAATATAGTTTTTCAGGCATTCCAACATATAATGGCTCCCTGTAAAAACAGCAAAGTAATTTTTCTTTGCCTTCACCTGACTATAAAAAAAATATCTGCTGGCTCCACATCCTGGAAACCTGCCTCAGGGCACAAACAGCTGTTTTCTACATTGACCAGCCGGCCCTCCCAGCCCTCAGCATCCACCTACGGCATGATGACTATGCCTTGACTGTTTCTGTGTAGGTTTAAACTTATCTTACAATCATTTACATTTTTCTTGCCACAACAGTCTGAATGTAAATCATTTCCGTTCTATTCTTATGTTTTCAGAAGGAAATACATTAGTATTTTGTAGCTTTCTGGTAAGTAGTTTTAAATTTACCAAAATCTTATATCTTATATACATATATCCTATGTAGTCTGCCCTTATTTCAAATCCAATTAATTGTGTGTTTGTGCCTTTAGAAGTAAAGACTGCATTACTACTACTTACACTGTGAGGCTGAATTGGGTTAAGGAAAACATGCACACACCCAGGTTGAAAAACAGTGGAGGGCAGCCTTTAAATCAGGTCATCACCAAGGCAGAGTTTGTCTAAGATGTACCATTGGAGCAGATTGCACTCTGCTGGCCTGTATCCCATAACAACCACCTTCCAAAGGCAGTGGTCAAGAGCTCAGCATGGACACCCCTATGGTCACCCTTTATAACCCCTTTTTGAGGTTAAAAGAGGGTTTGATCAAGGGATCTGCCACCCCACCAACCCCCGGTCAAATGCAGACTGTGTGCTTCTTCATGTCTGGTGCTCTCAACGGGTCCTTTTTGAAGACTGATCCCAATTACACAGCACTGAAGCTGAAGCTGCAAAGATGAAACATAGCTCCATATAGGATCTAAGTTGGGTTTTTTGGTATGTTGTGAACCCTGCTGTGCATCAGTTTTTAAATGAAAAAGGGCATTAAATGTGAGGCAACATTATACCAACGCCATGATTTATCCATGAATACCTTCCTTGAATTGAAGAAGAGTTCCTGAGCAGAAATAGTGAATCATATCACAATTGTAATCTTAAGTAACAATTTGCTGTTGATGCCATTTCAAAATATTGGTGTAATGATAAGATAACATGAATAACATGTCACAAAACAGTGAATGTCACACTGAATCCCAAATTCCATTTAGACAGCAAACAGGTTTTAAAGACAGGTTTACCTTCATCTGGTGTTTATTTAGTTGAAGCTATATACGGGTTTCATGGCTGTGTTTCGTAGCCTCTGGTGAATGGATGTGTGTGTGTGCGTTGGAGGAACAATCAAGGGACCATTTGAGGCTTGAACATCTGTTGTGAACAAATCAAAGTCACCATTACTCGTGCGTACTATTTACAATAGCTTTACTTCTTCGGCAGTACTCACAAACTGTTTCACATTTTGTGATACATTCAGTGTAATGGTCGTAAACTCTTCAAGCTTGAAGCTTATCATTTTCATTTCTATTGTTTGACTCCTTCTGTAAACTCATTGTTCCTGTACTGACTGCCCACACCCAACAGTTAATCCCTATACTTTTATTTCTTTGTCACTGCAGAGAGGAATGACTGTTGAAAAACAGTCAATCAGAGAGAAAATAAAGCGAAAACATGAATCTTGGTGTGCTTTGTGGGCATATTGAGCTTAAGAGCACAAAGTCTGAAAAGCATTACTGGCTTAATAACTGACTCATCCAACTCCTTAGCGAGTCAGGCAGAAAAGAATTGCCACAATCTTTCTACACTGCTTTACGTTGCACAAAAAGCCTGCCATATTGATGTCTCTCTAAGCTGATTGTCCCATTCAGTCAGAAAATATGAAATCAAATCACAGCAAATTATCAGTGATGCATTTCCCATTTCCAGCGTGGTGACTGTGGTGTGATCATAGCAGGCTTGCTCAGCCTCTTGACACTGAGCAGATCACTGAACCAAAAATGTAAGGTATGTTGGGCCTGAATACTGGCAGAAAAAACACCTTGAACTCTGATGTGAACTGTTCACAAGTGAAAGCCATGTACACCTCACTCACTGTGGACCATGTGACACAAGCAAGAATAATTTTGCTATATTTAACTGTGATTAAAGTTCAGTATACATATGCAGGAAAAAGTACCAGCATGCCAGCAACAGTGCTGTATCCATTAAGCTATATAAGTCATTCTTTTTAATTGAGAGTGTACTGGTCATTAAATTGATTTGAGCCAAAAATGCTCATCTATATTGTGGCAGCAGCGCTGGCACTTTGAATTCACAGACCACTTGCCCTAATGCAGATAGAGCTTTAAAGCTAAACTAACTTCGACAACTAGCACCGCTGCCAGCTCCTGGCTTTGCCTCTCACCTCAACACAGACAGGACATCAAGTAGAAACCATGCATGTCACATTGACTCACCACCAAGGAGGGTAAAATTCACAAAAGAAGAGAGTCAGTGAACGAGAATTAGTGACACACAAATCAATAGGATGACACTGCCAAACAAAAGGATTTTCACAGACATCAGTGCACTTGTGCAATGGGGCATAGAGGAAGTCTGTGTAGGCAACAAAGAGGACCTGCAACAGCCAAAGCCTGTCTGAGGAGTCCTTTCTGTGTGTACCTGCTCTTTTAAACAAACACAGTTTCACCTTATCTGAGTCACAAATTTTGTGCTTTAGAAGACAAACTTGAATTCTCTTCACAAATCATTATTGTGTTAATGCAAATTTTATTTTCCAAATATCCAAATCTTTTGAAAACATTTTTCAAATGTATATATTTTGTCTAAATAGAGACATATAGAGTAGGTGGAGATTGTAAGTGAGGCAGTGATAAAAAACTGAAACGAGCAAGGCAGATCACACTTCCACCTCCTTCCACGGTGAGTTAGTGCTTCAGGGGAGGTGATCATTAGGAAAATAGGAGAGTGGGTGCAGGATGCTGGCTGAGAGATGGATAACTCCGTTAGGCATGGCAGACAGAGCCGCAGTGCAGGCAGTAAACAGGTCAGACCTGTAGCACCCTTATGGACATCTCAAACAGAGAGAGCTGCAGTTATTGGTTCACTCCCCCGCTAATAATGATTAATGGAAACTTTAGGAGAGAAAAAAACAGAAAAACTGTCAGTTTGTGTCAACATTTGATATTACATTATCGCCTTTGTTTCATTTTTATTTTGCGATGGGGAAGAACAAATCTTTTTATCCTGACAATGTGGAAGCCTTTGGAAAAACAGCATGTATCGAAGTAGTTGTTACAGCTGATACAATGTATGAATAAAACCTGCAAACAAGTGGGGTCATTATTTCTTCTCGCATTTGTTCACACTGCTGCCATGTTGAGGATCTAGGGACCGGTGCTCCTTGAATTAGTTGAATAGCAAGGTTTTCTTTGCGAAAATACTGACAAAATGTATCCTTGGTACCCTCTCTAGAGGTAATATAGGTATGCATGCTGTAAATATAAATCTATTTCAAGTGTTCTGTAGAATTGTAATGTCTTTTTTTGCTTAATGTAAATGCACTGTGGTACACTACATTAAAAAAACTTTTCACATGTATTCAGTCTGTATAATGTGATTATTCAGTGGTACCTAATATCTGAGTAGAGACAGACTGACTCACAAGAGTTAAGGTCTGTCAGGGCAGCTTGCTAGAATTTTATACAGTCAGACTGTCCTAAATGTGGGAGATCACTGCTGTATAAAAGTAGCTAATGGAGCTAAAGTTGGCAGTACACTACTATTGAAATTATTATAGGAAACCTCATAGACAAAACTGTGGAGCTGTAATCAAAAAGAAACCCTGCACTGCAGGTTTGATCACTACTTTTACATGTGGAGTCGAAGTGCATGTTTCCAAATTACAAATTTTTTCACTATTTCCACTTTGGACAAATGCACTGAATACATCATCTGAGTCTCTGAGTCACCACTGAGTGCACAAGGATTCCCAAAGACTTCACAGCTAGAAGATAGAAGCTAAAGCCTACTAATCACACAGTACATGTGAACCACCGCATTCCCCGACGACTGAGACAAAAGACAACAATATTAAGGATCAAGTTCCTGTAAAGGTGGGTAGGCCTCATTATTACAATCGTCGGGGCGTGGCTTAGCAAAGTAATTCCCGCGATGGCTGTGGGTTTTGTGCTAGTATTTCCTGTTTTATTTTGGTACAGGACACTTGGTTTGTTTCACATTCATATACTTTATTTAGTAGAGTTTGGAGCATGCACAATGAGTTACTTTTGGATTGTCTTTCTGTTTTATAATCATTATTTCTTGTGAGCTTACCAGTGTTGCAGATTCCTGGAAGGATTCATGCAGTCTGCTGATTTAAAGATGTGGCGCCTGGAGCAGGAGAACGTTTACAGGGGAGGTGGCAGAATTGGACACTACCACTGCTTGTTATGTCCGGGGGTAGCTTCATTCTTTTATGTATTTTTGTTTTTTTAATGTTAAGTAAGATTACATTTCTTTTGGAATAAGTGTTGGTTTTGTAGTTTATGTTTATGTAGTTTATGTTATTATTAGTCTCGCCCTGTGTGTCAAACCTGGTCTGATCAGCCAGTATATAAGTCCCCTTTGTTTCTTTTGTAGTAGGTCAGTTGTATTTTTGAGTTTGTCATGTCCAGAGCTTCATTTATGATCTGTTTATTTGATCTCTTTTATGGGCCCACACTTTATCTTTTTATGGGAGGAAATTTTGCTTGGTCCCTCACAGTCTTGTTATCTCCTCCTCACTAGGGTATCTGATGTCTCTTGATCCATGTGTCTGTTTCCCTGTATTTTCTGGATTATCCATTTCTCCTTAAACTTTGGATTTTTTCATCCTGTTTGAATTTCTTATCTGTTTATGATCTTTGGATCTTGCTGAGCAGCAACACACTCCACTCCTGCACTCCAGCCATCAGACTTTGGTCCAGTTCTCCATCCTCAACATTGCTCTCCTGCCCAGCCTTTATAGGGTCTCCACCCTTCCTGCTGTCCTCCTAAGGGTTTCCACCGTTGCTGCTGACCTCCAGAGAAACTCCTGGTCGATCTCTGGACCTGTTCAGCCCTTCTGTTCTACCTGCTTGCCGTACGCCGGAGATCCAGCTGACTCCTGCTCCCCGTGTCCAGTTGTCAGTCCAGCCAACTCCAGCTTCAGGTTCCTTGTCGGCAGTTGGTCGACTCCTGCTCCCAGTGTCTAGTTGGTGGTCTGTCCGACTCCCGTCCCTGCTGCTGTCCTCAGTAGCCATACAACAACAACTTCCTGCTACTGGGTTGGTGGTTGATTTGGCTGCTGAGCTGCAGCAAACCTCTCACTCTGCAGAGCTGCAGCAAAACCTGACTCTGCAGCAGCTGCTGGTAAACCTGACTCAGTTGAACTTCTGCCAACTCCTGATCCTCCTGAGCAGCATCATTCTCTGGTCTCTGGTCCCACACTCCAGTCATCAGACTTCAGTCCTGGTCCCTAGTCTCGCCAATGGCCTCCTCCCCAGTCCTCCAAACAGTCTCCGTCTTTGCCACCAGGCTCCTGGTTGCCCTCTGGACCTGTTCAGCTGTTCAGTCCTGTCTCCTGGTCCTCCTCCAGACCTGTTTGGTCGTTCTGTCCTACCTCCAAGCCATCCGCCTGAGGTCCCAAGTTCCACTCCATTCCTGCCTCCAGACTGCCCACCTGAGGTCTCCTCCTCCAAGCGTCCAGGTCGTCTGCCTAAGGTCACCAGTTCCGCTTCAGGCCTGGTTTTAGGCTGTCCGACTGATGTCTCCATCCCCACTTCTAAAAAAAATATGCACAATAACTGTAACAAGACAACAAGTGAGAGGAATTCATTTTTCAGTTCAACTTTAACATCTACAGAAACCTGCATTTATCATACAAGCATTTTTTTGACTGTTTCTTACTTTTGAATATGATGGATTGATGGCAGAAGATTTTTGGTCCCTCATTTTGGAAGATTATCACACCAGCTGGCACACTCTCCCCTCCTCATCTGCTGTTACAACAACATAGTGTGTTGTTATTTGGTTCTTTTGTATTATTAGCTGTCTCTTTTAGCACAAATCCAGTGTTGTCTTTGCTTTTTTACCACTGGGAAATGTTTTTCTGGTGTCATTTTCACAACATGCAAACTCCAACTTCTGTCAAGTAAGCACACAGCTCCAGTCACAGTGAGTATCCTTGCATTTGCAACCACCCACCGCCAAATTTGTCAGCTGCTGAGAACATGCCAAATTTGATTTTGAATTTAGTATACAGGAGTCTAAGGGGCCTTTGGGAAATGGTGCCCTCTCACTCCATGGAAAAAGAAAGATCAGAGTTAATCAGCTCCTCCCACTGTATTCAATCTCTCACCTCTCTTTGCTCCTTGATACACTTTGTTGTTTACCAAGAGGAGCAATCCATCAAAACCTTGGGAAGATGACACGTGGGAGAAAGCAATGCCAGTACACCAAGTCTATGGGAAAGACTCCAGCTTACTGTCAAGTGAAATATAATAGAAAATGATTTTGTTTGGTGTTCAACAGAATACAAAAGAAAAATAAAACAATGATGAAATTGACCATAGTATCCCACTATGCATTATGCGTATAAGCTAACCCGACTGCCAAGATGTAATTTATGTGTGGGGATTAGTGACACAGAAACCTGAATTCAAAATAAACACGCCAAAAGAGTATCTTAAACCGGCATGCCAATGTCCCAAGAGTATTGCATGTTAAAACAGCTCTTACAATTATTTCTATAGACTCCTTTAAAGGGGCTGTATAGTTTTTAATTAATCACTTTTATATTGCCTATTTGTGATTGCCTATTTGTGATTGCGACCTCACATAAAATTTAACCATTCGCAGGCTTTCTCGGTTTCCTATGACAACCTGTATGCTGCGTCCTATCTGAAGAAACCGGGTTAGATTTTTAGCAAAATCCATTGGTTTTGCTAAAATAAATGGTAAACTGTAATGATGCAGCAAGGTAAACTACAATGACACATGAAATTAATACAAAAGACTATCTTCCAGGATAATTCAAAAAAGTAGGTTATTAGAAAGTTATTTTTATTTTATGTGCTTCTTCGTCTAAAGTTACTCATCCCTTTACTATCATGTTGTTTATAATTCACGTTAGATTGGGATTGTTATGTCTCAACACCTTTTCCAGACCCATGCAGTACAGGAATGTTAACTTACTATGGTCTAACTGTTATACTAAAGTGTGTCAACAATCTCATTTATAATATTCAGTCTAGCTCACTAACTCTTGCTGTTATCATCCTATAAATTCAGTTACACTGACAACGCTAAGCCTCTTCAATGTCATTGCTTAGTGAAAGATACACAACTAGTTATTTTAAAGCTGGCAGGCTAGCTAATGCCAACGTATTATGTCGGCTAAATGCAGTTAAAGTAATGTTGTCATGCATAGCATGGATTAATTCAACATGAAGCTGATAAAAAATATTACTATTCTGTACTGTTGAAGTGGGAGTTTACCTGAGTTATCGGCATTATGTGTGATGCTGTCTCCGGTGTGTTGTTCTTATTACTCCTCGCTCATTAGTTCAAGCTTGGAAGGGTAGTGGCTGCAAACTGAAAACCTCACCGCTAGAGGCTGCTGAAAACTACACATGGCCACTTTATGAGCAGGTGAGAAAAAGGGATGCATTTTCAAATCAGTCAGTGATGACCTACCGAAATGAAAAGATATCCAGATTCAATTATACGATCAATTCCTTGTGGCCCTTGATGTTTTTTCATCACACCTTCCGATACCAAAACATTAGTTAATATTCCAAATCCAGCACCGTGTAGCAGAACCAACAGACGCAAAAGGCAAACAAATATGTGTCCTCTGATGTTCGGACAGTCTGGGGAGGACTGTTCAGCAACAAGCTGATATGAGATTGACAGGAAGTCTAAGAAAGGTGTTGTGTAAAGCTGCAGTGAAAGTCTGAAAATCACACGCAAGCATGGAAATTAGAAATGTGTGTGATAGTTGCAGGAGTCTGACAGCGTAGGGGGCATCAAAACAGAGCTTAGGGCATAGCCCGAGGCACACTGGAGGAATCTCTGACCTACACCTCTCTCCTCTTTCATATTCTTCCCTCTTCACCATGGTTCATGCCACAGACACAGACATCTCTGTCCTGTCTTTGCCAACTGGGTGAGGCTCTGATAAGAGCATCTCTGCACTAAGGTGCCGATGGACATTCCTGTAATAGCTTTGTTAATAGCCTGAAAGGAACCCGCTCCTTTGTAATGTAGAAATTTAAATGTTTTATGTTATAGGCTTAGATGCGCATTCAGACTCATTAGAGTAATTAATGTTTTAATGAACACATAGCACAGAGAGACAATTTTCTTTATAATTATCAATGTCCCATCTCTGCGTACAAAATGTAGTTTTTACTTCATGCAGACACAATTCTGTAAACTTGAACAAACATCTCCTCACTTCTGCATAAAGTTCTGTCCTACTTATATGACCAATAGATCTTCATATACAGCTCATATCAAGCTTCTGTAATTAAATGTAAAGGCTTCTCCCTGGAGGCTCAGGCTGAGCAGATTTACTGCCAGTAAAGAGTTCTGTTTGTGTGAGCAAAAAAAGAAACAGGAAACTCTTTAACTAAGTAACAGAATCGTGGCTTCAGTCAGAGACTGTTCGGCTGGCAATTCGATTCTGTCAGGGAGAATCAGCCAATCTTGAACTGTAAATGGTTTACTCTGATGTCAGTAGGAAGTAAGGGAGAATACAGACAAAGCACATTTGAGAATAAATTGTCCCTGCATCTAGGAGTTCTTGGAATTGGTCGAACAAATGAAGATGCAGGGACAATTTATTCTCAGATGTGCTTCTTCTGTACTTTCCCTTACTTCCTTTGTGTGGGACACTGGTCAAGTACAAACATCAATATCCTTGGTTTAATATGTCTTTTAATATTCATTATGTAAGAAATATATTGTGAAAACATCTTTGAGCCCCTTGTGGACATGAAGCTTAATGTAATTTGTGATTTCAGTGCCACATCCCCTGTAGTAGTACTCTAGATCACTTTTGGCATTTTACTTATTAAGCTGTTCACAAATAGACAGTACAGACAATATATGAGATGTCATTTTCAAATTGAAGTATCTGACTTTCCAGTTCTGAAACAGACAGTAACAGACAGTCATGCAACCTTTCACATGTCAGTGCTATATACCGACCTATGAAAGGTTACATGACTCATCAGTCCTGATGAGTCATATGTCTAATTAAAGCAGTGATAAGTTTTCTTATTGATCTGGAACCTCGAGCATATTGGATTTGAAATGAAACAACCACTATGAGGTTAAAGTTTCCCTCAGGTTGTAGGAGGGTGCTCACATCAATACTGAGTGAACAGTGTTGGAACTGTAACATTTTTTATACATTTTCATCCAACTTTAAGACACTGCAGTATGTAACATACATACAAGGTGACCAACGGAGAAATGTTCTTGAAGTTGTTCTGAAGGCAAAAATCCTATGAAACGAGCAAATAGTAAAGGTAGCCACTTTTGCATTCCTGGGCATCACCTGGGAAGACACCAATTGTCTGCTGATCTTGGTGCGTAATAACCAGTTACTAGCTGAATTTGTAAACAGATTTCAAATATTATTTATATATAAGTGTTTATTTAATTACTTAAATTACTTTCTGTCCCCTTACATTGGGGTCCTAAACCCTACGTTGTTAATCTGAGGTAATTGTAAACACCCTGAAATTAAAGATGAAAGTCAGGTTTATCCTCATTATCGTTTCTAATCCAATGTGCTGAAAGATTCAAAACCACAAGAATACCTCACTGTCCTATTACCTTCCGAATGCACTGTATATTAATCTGGAAGGCTATAACTGAGCTTTTATTGTCAGCTTTTTAGCAAAATTTCCAATGTGTAAATATATACTTTATTTAAACCTTTCTACCACATGCAGCAGCAGCAAACAGGGGATCCTTCAGTGAGCAAAGTGTTCTTTGTCTGTGACATAAAAATGAGAGAGTTTTGTGTATGAAAGGTTACATGCTGACATCTTAACAGACATGCATGTGTTAACCAAGCCACAGTGCATTTCTTAATACCATACCACTTTTAGCTGTTAAAGAGAATAAAGATATCACACATAGCTTATCAAGTAAAAAATCAATTATCTTTGCTTCAGCGCATGTCACAGCAACAGGAGGAATATTCTCTGATTTTATCCTTTTATACCTGTATGGCAATACACTAGCTCAGCTGTAATGATAAGGCCTTACATATTCTATCGTGTGAGTCTATTGTGTAATGTGTGAAGCACGGCTTGTTCATGTGATATTACCCCGCTGCTGTTCTTTCATGCTGTAAGATGAACAGAAAGGCTGACCTTTCGGCCACTCTGCTGTTGGGAGCCAACGGAGCACTGCCAGGGTGCATGGCAAACCTTTTGTGTAGGCGAGACAGCTGAATAACAATGCAATAGCAATATTCTGCTCTGATGCAATCACAATCACGGAGTCCGAAGGTTTTCATACCATTAAAATCAAATCCTCATATAAAGAACAAGCTATATAAAGATAACACTTTTCTTGCCGTTTTCATTAGTAATAATGAAGGACATAAAAAGAATCACAGCCCTCAGAGTAAAATGGGGCTTGTTCTAACTATGCTAGTTAAATGTGTAATAGAAAATGAGTTCATTTGAATTTTCAAAGTGCATTGATAAGGCTGTGAAATATTCTTGGCCCTCCTGCCGAGGAGGCTCCTAACAATTACATTAAAAACACATAATGTGACTTCTTATTAATGGCAGTTAGAATACCTGTGAAACAGGTGAAACATTTAAAAAAAACACATTAGGATGAACTGCTGTGCAGGATATACTGGAGCCCATGATATTCAGGTACACCTGCAATGAGATACAATTTGTAGCATAACGGGTGACCAAACCAAATCTAATCTTTTCTGTGTACAATCTTTCTGCATCTCCAGTGTGGCATAGGAATATGCTGTACAGTTGACAGGCTTGGGGCCAGATGCAGTCAAAAATGTACACACGGCTCTTTTTATTCTACACTGGTCGTTCAAACATGTTTGTGCGGTCTGCCTGTACAGTCTGTGCCTTTGAACATTTCGGGCTGCATGTAAACAGTCAGCGCGCCCTTTTGGACATGACCATGTGAAAAAATGAAAGGAACAGTTTAACATTTTGGGAAATAGATGATTTTTTGCTGAGTGTATGATCGATACCAGTCTCACATCTGTCCTTTAAATATTAGACTATTGCCAGCAGCCGGTTAGCTTTACACAAAAACTGGAAACACAGAAGGAAAAAGCTAGTATGGTTTTACTCTCACCCTCATATCTGTCTTTAAATATAAGACTATGGCCAGATGACGGTTAGCTTAGCTTAGCACAAATACGTGAAATTGGGGGAAACAGTGTAGTTCTATCCTAAATTTAACAAAATCTGCCTACCAGCAGCTCTAAAGCTCACTGGTAAATATCTGTATAATCTGTTTCATTAATTCATACAAAAATGAAGTGTAAAAAATGACAGTTCATCCTCGGCTGATAGCATTTCCTGAAGTCTCCGCTGGTTGCCAAGCAACAGAAAAAATATAATTTGTGCATTACTAATCTTTTTAAAATCATCTGCTAAGGTATTTATGAGTGAGATGAATTTTCGAGGTACATATATCTCCAGCATCATTCTTCGACTGTTGGCTCTAGAGGCTGTGAATGTGAATTTAAGCAGACACTGGAGCTGGGCCATATAAGAGATGGTTGAGCTAATAGCAGCCCTAGGTCTATTTCCATGTACAGTGCTCTCTCTCAAGGTCATGTTGCAAGGCTTTAGACCAGCAATATCTCCTCCTTGGACAAGACTGTGTACCTCCATTAATCAACCAGTGTTAGTTATAGAGGCAAAGCTCCAAGTGAACGGCCAAGTCAAGGTTTGTGTTTGCATGTAGACACATGCACATACATTTTAGCTTTCCTGTGATCAAGGTCTGAATGTGGTGATTCTACAAAAATGTTGGTATGGAGATGCACTACAACCAGCAGGGACTTTTCCTTATAGAAATTCATATGCTTGATACATGATTCAGGTTCACCAGGGTACTGTAAAAAGATGCAAATTGTAAGTTTAAATATAGTACAGAATCACAAATAGGGTTGGCTATTGTTTAAAGAGGTGGCATTATGCTTTTTGGCTTTTCCGCTCTCCTTTATTGAGTTATGTATCTTTTTTGTGCATGTAACAGGTTTGCAAAATGAAAAAGCCCAAAGTCTAGCCCAAAGGGAGTTCCCATCTCCCACAGAAAACTCTGTTCTGAACTGCTTGAAAACAGCTCGTTTGTAGTCCAGCCCCTCACTTCCTTTACTTGTGACGTCACAATGAAAACGCATCATAAAGCTTGCCAAACAGCTAGCGGCGGTCAGGCATGCCCTCAAACCAAGCTAGTCTGAGCGGAGGCCCTTTGATTTTAGTTAAGCCCCTTTTTCACTGCACAGTACCAGCTTGACTCGCCTTTGTTTGGTTTTCCATTGTAGAAATGTTGTACCTGTACCTGCATCTAGGTACTTTTTCGTATCACCTCACCTTCGAGGTTCCAAGTGAGCTGAGAGATACTAAAATGTAATGTGAAAACATGACAGACAGCTGATTGGTCAGAGAGAATATTCACTATTCACTGCATCATCATTGCGTGCGCCAGACAGAGGCCAGCAAGAGAAATTCAGTTTTTTTACAGTTTTTATGTTTAATTTCATCACTAAATCCACTTCTGAGAAGTTTTGAGGTGAGAAATTAGCTATGTAGATTTCGAATATTGACAGTTTTACGAGAAGTGATGGCGGAACAAAAATGTGCTTGAATATTTTCAGAAGTGAGGAGCTCTGCAAGTGGCTGCGGGGGAAGCCTGTACCAACCCGCGGGAGGAGCGTGTGAGGCCGGCCAGCCGCCCGCTCACAGAGCCCTCTGCTCCCGCCGTCACACAGACCGCTGCAGCAACAACGGCAGAGGAAAACAGCTGGAAGGTTTTCATACCGCTTATCTGTCTTTACATTCTCAGTAATGTTGAAACATTTTAACTTGTGTGGATCGCTGGTGTGTGTGTCGCATTGAACATTATGTTGGGGCAGTAGTGTGTGGCGTCGCTATGACAACAAGCTACGGACTATCTCTGGGTTCTATCTGCAATGGAAAACGGAGCAGGGCCGAGTAGAGTCGAGTCTGTCGATTTGCGCTATGGTAGCATTTTTTGGCAAGGCAGCATAGATCGTCAGAACACCGGCAACAGTTCAACGTTTAGTCCTAAAAGACGATGCAACTCCAACTCTGTTTGGGCCTGGAAATTCACAATCACAACCTGTAAGTATGCTTTATTGGTTGTGAATTATATTTAAAATAAACATGGCAATGTAACTTCACAGACTGTTCAAGTGCGGAGTTGTTGTAAACGTTGGCTAACACAGCTAAAGTAATAGCTATAATGCTAACGTAATGTGAAAGCTACTGAGCAAACGTTCAAATTGTTTGGCCAATTTTTATGTAAAACTGAGTTGAAATATGGTGATTTTTGTAGTGGTTTATGGTAAGATGTGGAACAATGATGTTGTGTGGTTGTGGACTTGTGAGTAACTTTTACCATCTGCTAGGTTACGGTCGCAGTCTGAAGGGGCTTTGATATGGATCACACTAACTTGTTTCTTACGACCCGCCCTTCTCTGCTTCTGATTGGCTAGTAGTCCTTACCTGGAAACTGCGCATCTGCAACTCCCAACAAAGATTTTGTACAAGTAAGATGCATCACTCTGTAGCTCAAGAGCGGAGCGTACAACACATAGGGTGAAAAGAGAAGCTGCAGCAATGTGCAGTATGAGAAAAATATGGTGTTTTTTG
>NC_060164.1:11140194-11205975 GCF_021292245.1 Micropterus dolomieu | reverse complement strand
TATATACATATACACACATATACATATATATATATATATATATATATATATATATATATATATATATACACACATATACATATATACACACACACACATATATACACACATATACACATATATATATATATATATATATATATATACACACACACACACACACACACACACATATATATACACACACACATTATATATATATATATATACACACACACACACACACACACACACACACACACACACACACAATACATAAGATACAAAAGCACAAAGGCAATCAAGCATCTACGGATATCTGTTTATGTCATGGAGTAAAAATAAAATGCGTCTCCGTTGATTACCTCTGCCAAGCTTCCTGTTTGTTTGTTTGTTATTTAGGATATTTTCAAAACCTGCTAACAGCTTTTAAACATGGACGTTTTGGCCATCAACCAAGGAAAAAGTGATTAGGGTTTGGTGCAGATCCAGATCCACGTGTGGTTAATCATTTTCCTGTCTTTATCACTGCGAGGCTAGTCATCTGTGATTTTCTTTATATACCTACTGCACTTATGCATGCCATAAGTCTATAAGTATGTCTATGTTTTGATGCAGATTTTAATCACAGTATTCTTTCCACATCTACAGTGCATAAATTACAAGTTCTAACTTCTGTCTAACATTTGCCATTATCAAAAAAAAAAAAAAAAAACATGATTGTGGACCCTTTCTGGAGATATTTGCTCTGTGTGCTGAGTTTTTATTTTTCTAATAACAAATAGGTTACCTCACACTGTTGTGTAACATGTTTGATTTTTGATCACCTTTGGCAGTTTAGGAGGAGGCTGCCTCATTAATTCAGGCGCTCAGGCCTTTATATCCACTACATCATCTGTATTTCTGTATAGTGACTCAGTAAGAAGTATAGTGGTTTTATGATACTTCTTCGCTGTGTTCCTATACTGTACAGTACTACTTACAAGGCTGTCAGTAAAAACTATACAGGAGCAGACTGCATAAATGGTCAGAGCACCTAAGTCTGTATATCACAGTAAGAGGGCTTTAATCAATTATTTCAAAGGAGTCCACCTGCTCTGGCCTGTCTGTTAGAGTGAGGGTGGAATTGACAGAGACTGGCCGGTACACTGCTTCTCACACATCGAAAGCTGAAGCTAGGCCTGCAGCCAAAGGGTCTGCATTAAACAACAGCTTAGCATTAAAACTCAGCCGACGCGTCTCTCTGCCCCCATTCTGCAAACGCTAGGCCCAGGATTTACTACGGACGGATAATCTCACTAGTAGGGCGCGCACATGGACCATCTGCCGCAGGCCGGTACAACCAAGTCTCTGGTGACTGACAAGTACACTGTAAGGTTACATCGCGTGTGCCGGTAGGATGCATGCTCACCATTAAGTTGAAAAGGTGGTCCGGCGTGGGACGGCGACTTGCAACATCATTTTGTAGAGTTTCTTATTCAGAGCTGGCGTGTGTGTGAATGTGTGTATGTGTGTGTCTCTCTCTGGGGAATATGACAGCTGAGCTGTCTGAACGCGCACACACAGGAGGAAACACGTTGCTAAGGAAATGTGATCAGACGCCGAGGGCTGAAGGCGTGCCTGCCTGCAGAGGAGATGGCACTCTGGAGCAGGGCAGGGCGGGGATACAGCCTGCCTGATTGATTATTTAATTACGCTTAACTAAATATTCATTAGGCAAGCCGAGTCATTATCTTGTGTAAACAACTGAAGCTCTCTCACTGAATGAAAATGATTTTATTTGGTTCCTGTGGGGTGAAAAAAATAAAAATAATAACTGGATTGTCTAATAACTCTAAATGGACCATAGCAGATCTGGATTAGGAAACACATTTAATAAAAACTAAGACCCAAAAACAATTTAACTCGTTCATTCAATAAATTGATGGCTATTCCATAGTAAAAAAAACAACAACACATTACTGTACTAATTATTTTCCATGCATGAGCTACCTCAATTGCTTAGGCTGATAATTAGATGATTATCACTAATGCAGCCTTTCAGAAACTTGAGCATTGCAGGATGCCATCTTTTAATGTTGCGCTAGATTAAATGAGTAGAGTAGATATTTTGGGAATATGCGTTTGTTTTGCATTCTTGATGAGTGTTAACTAGGCACATGTTTGTTGCCTACTGGCCATGTTCGGCCCCAGCAAAATGTAGCAAACACCTCTGAGACACGCCAAACCAGAGAAAACGTACCTTAAAGCCCACACCGTCTCGAGGAAACAGATGTCCCAAAATGCGTCAATCAAACTTTGACATGTGTGAAGACCTGCCCCCAGAGAAATATACTAGAAAGCCATAGCCCCTCACCTTCCGGTGGACCACCATGGGACCACTTTGGAAAAAAACGAGTCGTTGGATTAAACACATCAGGTGAGATATATTTCTGCGTGGAACATAGCTACGTTATCTAGCTAGCAGCAACCAAGCAATGAACGTTAGCTAGCATTACCGTGTTAACATGTTGGTGATGTATATTGTGCGAGAGGAGAGATGTAGTTCATTGAACGGTTTTCACCCAAAATGACATGTGACATTATTGTTTTAAGACAAACTGCAACTTTATTGACAGACAAAATTATCTATTAAATTGACAAACATCCATCCATCCATCCATCCATCATCAACCACTTATCCTGTGTACAGGGTGGCAGGGAAATTGACAAACATCATATGTGTAATTTAGGGCACAGTTCCAACAGGATAAAAAAAAAGTTGTCTCTCGCCACTTACTGCCATACATATTTTTTCCAAAATAAGGTCCCAAGGCCGGAAGCAGAAGCGAGTGACTTAGGCTCTCTATAAGCCACCAGTCTTATCTTTCCAGGCATTGCTATGTTATGGGAGTTTTACTGCTTTAATGCTGCATTCACGTGCTCCTCGGATGGTCCCATTTCCCAAGATGTGAAGTTGTTCTACTGACTTTGTGTCTTCTTGTGCTTTGAAGTCAGAATGTGGAAACAATATGGACGATACTACAAAAATGTGTTGGACTGTCATTGTCATTGTTATCCAAGGATGCTGAAACTGTTTGAAACTTTCAATTGCAAAGTGATTTTTGTCTCAGAGTTGTTAATGCACCAGTATATTCCTGAAACCACTAAAATATTGCTTGCACAATTAATTAAACATTTCTAACCATCAACCATGTTATCTGCCATGTGTCTACGTGACACATGACATCGACAACTCCGCGACTTGTGTACTAAAATTTTCTAGCTAACCGGCTGCTGACTGTATAGCTCCAAATCGTACATGAGAGTGGTATCAAACTACTCTCTGCAAGGACACTAAATGCATTGTGTAGAATTATTTAAGCTATTTAAATATAGCTTTCTGACCCAAACCACATTACGTTTGGTATTATTTCAAAGTTAAGTTAACAGTAAAGAGTTCCCCGTCCACACACTCTCTCTCTTACACACAGGCTGTAGGTATTGTAGTTATGTCATATTAAATGTTTATTTGCTCTGGGAATGTTTTGACAGTGTGTGTATGATGTGTTTTTGCATTGACCTAAATCCTCATTCACTGTACAGCTACATTCACACTGGGGAGCGGCACTGCAATCACTCTTGTACTGGTTGTTGCTGTGGAACAATATGAGTAAGGGGTTAAGTGCCTTGCTCCAGGGCAATTTGGTGGTAGTTGCCAAGGGAGAGGAGAGCGTTAGCCATTTTCTTTTTCAGCCCAAATTCCTCCAGCTGGCCAGGGATCCAACCTGGAGACTGTCCATTCATAAGCCTGTCACTGGACTGCTACCACTGTTTGTCCAGGAAATGTACCAGTGCCCCTGAGCAAGTCAGTTTAGTTATTCAGAGAGACATAGTCCATCTTGTGGCATCAAGGTTTCACTGACATCATCCATGAGGGTGACGGGGTCAGAGTTTTCTTGTTTCATGTAGTAGGAAACAGATACTGTATAAGGCAACTGGATTCATAGTAACCAAGTAAGTACAGACAGTGGCAATTATAAGAGCTTTGTATTAATTTTATTAATTATTATTTTTAAAACCGGGTTAAAGTAAAATATATATTGTAACCGATAAAAGAAACAAGCTGGCTTCTGAAACGCATCAGAATTTAGTTTAACACAGTTTTCCATGTCATTTTAATACAATAAAAATGAAGCACAGATTTTCTTTGGCACATGTCCAAATCAAGCTCTGACATGATTCTTTGACCCAATTTTAAGCCCTACCAGTTGAGAAACACAGAGCGAGATGACATATGTTTCTCATAAAGGTCACAGGCTTCTGGAACACCTTACTTTCATTGATTGTTTTTTCACAGTGGGATTCTAGGTTCCTCTGTGGTTTATGCTCTATACTTATTCTGTCCTCTATTATAAGCTTTCGCCCTGCAGAAGCTCTGCAAATAATTGTCTTGCCAGTAGTCAGTTTCAAGTAATTTCAGGATCAATTTAAAGATGACTGTTTTTTATCAAAATACATCAGTATGAAGCACCTGCCTGACCTTAAGATTTGACATATCCTATCTCCTATGCTTATCCTGGTGAAAGACATTTAAGTTCTCAAATTTGGTTTGCTTCCCCACTGTGACTAGATTAACGAGCTGCCCTTTTGCTTGTAGCATTGGCCATATTTCCTGCAGCTTTAGGTATCTTCATTAGATATAGAAATATTGACCTTCAGAGCTTTTTATGAGAATGTACAACAGAGAAAAGCAAGCATTTATCTATATAGCGCCGCAAACTATTCTCATCATTCCATATCTTCCTGTACTGTAACAAGCCCAACGCTGATATTTTGTATTGCGCTCTCAGTTCTCATGTGAAGCATTTGTTTTACATCTGATTCCTTTTGTGAAATGTGTCAATTTGCAACAGTAGGAATTTATTTACAACCAGTGTAGTGAATTTGAAACTACAAAACAGCAGCATCTAATTATCACCAAACAAACAGCAAATCAAAACACTTCATTGAACTGCAATAAAATCAAACGATTACAACTATACAGGGACATGATTGGTCAGTAGTATTGAAACATAATTGAGATGGGGATCAGCTTTACGTGCTATTTTATCCAGTATATCTATTATTTCAGCTCGACAAGAAATCTCAAGGAAGTTGTAGTGACACTAAGAATGGTCATATTTTATTGACTGCAAAGGTTTAGATGTTATTTGGTGCATATAAAGCCAGACAATGTGTATTGAATACAAAATTCTTTGAACTTAAATGGCCTAAAAGTGTTGTCAACAATTAACTTAAAAAAATTAAGAGGAATTTTACAAGAAAACGAATTTCTGGTACTTTTTAGCACCTTGCTGTAGGTTAGAAAGTCTGTGGGCTTGAAGCACTTTACTACAGTATGTGCTGACTCAACAACTTTTTAATCAAGCCCATAGTTATGCACACACAGTCAGCTGCATGGAGCCCGCTGAGAAATACTCGGATCCCTCTTGAATATAGATATAATTAGATTGTTGCACAAGATCTTGCAGGCTGAATTATGAACTCAGGCGCACACTTTATGTTCACTAAACAGAGCGTCGTGAGTGATGCTGCAGTGTGCAGTCTAAACAAAATCAATGGAGTATAAAGTCTAAGGTTTGATATTCAGAGGTTCCCACATGTACAGTGAGGAAAATAAGTATTTGAACACCCTGCTATTTTGCAAGTTCTCCCACTTAGAAATCATGGAGGGGTCTGAAATTGTCATCGTAGGTGCATGTCCACTGTGAGAGACATAATCTAAAAAAAATAAAAATAAAACCAGAAATCACAATGTATGATTTTTGAACTATTTATTTGTATGATACAGCTGCAAATAAGTATTTGAACACCTGAGAAAATCAATGTTAATATTTGGTACAGTAGCCTTTGTTTGCAATTACAGAGGTCAAACGTTTCCTGTAGTTTTTCACCAGGTTTGCACACACTGCAGGAGGGATTTTGGCCCACTCCTCCACACAGATCTTCTCTAGATCAGTCAGGTTTCTGGGCTGTCGCTGAGAAACACGGAGTTTGAGCTCCCTCCAAAGATTCTCTATTGGGTTTAGGTCTGGAGACTGGCTAGGCCACGCCAGAACCTTGATATGCTTCTTACAGAGCCACTCCTTGGTTATCCTGGCTGTGTGCTTCGGTTCATTGTCATGATGGAAGACCCAGCCTCGACCCATCTTCAATGCTCTGAGGGAAGGAGGTTGTTCCCCAAAATCTCACAATACATGGCCCCGGTCATCCTCTCCTTAATACAGTGCAGTCGCCCTGTCCCATGTGCAGAAAAACACCCCCAAAGCATGATGCTACCACCCCCATGCTTCACAGTAGGGATGGTGTTCTTGGGATGGTACTCATCATTCTTCTTCCTCCAAACACGGTTAGTGGAATTATGACCAAAAAGTTCTATTTTGGTCTCATCTGACCACATGACTTTCTCCCATGACTCCTCTGGATCATTTAACTGACATTTTAACTGATATATGGAAGATTACAAATATTACAACAAAATTACTCCTCCACAATGAGAATGTTAAAGTTAAGTCTTGCCAACACCGTCTAGTTAACATTAACTAGTAAGTTACTTAGCTTCTCAGTTTAATGGCACATTTAAGCTAGCCATCAACTCGGTCACATATTTATTGCATTTTTAACCACAGCTGTTTGCAAATGTGTTGTAGCTGATTGGGTAACACTTCTGACACGCCCACCAAACGGGCAAGCCCGTTGTAGTGATGGGAAAAGTCACTCTTTTGAAAGTCTGGAGTCACCAAATCTCGTTCATTAAAATGAACTTTTTTTTGTGTTATTTTGTTCATTTTAACTAGGCTGGTTATTGCAGCGCTGCAGCTCTCTTGTGGGCGATTTAAAAAAAACAGCGCAGTTCTCAAACACAGAAGGCTGCCTGTCTTGCTCTAATTGTCAAAGTATAATCCACAAATTCACCTCTTGATCTTTCTCTATCATGGTTCTATAAAGCCCTATGGAGCCACAACCAAATTCAAACCATGTAAAAACCACAGAAATATGTTGTCAATATTCGATTAAGCCACTACTCTGGCTAAATCCGTCCATTTTCATAATCTTTCCTGAGTATACAACCAGACCAGCCATATATATATAATTACTATCACTATATCGCTAAAGTGCTCATTCATACAGTAGCCTAACGCCTATCCATGAGTAAAATCTATATATCAACATCAGATTTATAGGGAATATATTGAAGTAATAAGCCTGACACACTAGATGAATAAAACACACTCTTATTAAAATTTAACAAATTTAATAATAATCTCAAACACTGCAGGTTGTTCACCAGTGAGAAGTTGTGAAACAACAGCACGGCTCTGTTGGTAAATAAAAAGGAAAAGTTACGTTAAGTTTTAATGGTTTAATGTCCAGGTCTCTTTGTTTTGGAGAGGAGACGACCTCTGTGGTAATTCAGCTTCGGGTAGAAACTTGTCAGGGCTCTGAAGTGGACCCAGAACAACTCTCATCAGCTGTTGGCTGTAAACACTAGTAGGACTAAAGTTATGGTGCGGCTGTGTTAAAACTATAACTTAGCACAACATTACTGCGCTGTAATAACGTTATGCTTTATTAAATGTCACAAAATTATCAAAATAGATATTAGATATATGTCAGTCCAGTGACTGTTACCTGACAACAGTCAGCCTGCCGAGTGAAGACAGACTCCGAGGAGGACCCATGTGAGCGCTAAACGATTAGTTCATTCCTGCTCCACAGCTTCCGAGATGTCATGTGACAAATGAACGACTCAAAACCAGAAGACCACAGTTGAGCGTCCTGAACTAATCAATTCTGTTTCCTGTGCTGACGGAGACCTTCCAGCTGCTGTGTAACGAGTGAACGTAAGACTATTCACGCATGCGTGAAAATGAACGAATTACTCACTGAGACTACCCGTTCCTCCTGAGTCACATACAAGATTAGATCAAATGAACGAAACGTTCTTTGAACGACACAACACTAGCCCGTTGCCCAACATTGCACAATGTTGACTGAAAAACTGTTAATTAATAACTAATTTACAAAGTTCAAGAGAACCCAGCTTTCTTTGCAGTGCTGTGAAAGTGTTTTTTTCTGTTCTGTGACTTTATTTTATAACCGTACACTGGGATGAACGGAGGCAGTACGTTGAGTCAGTGTGCCGCATTCCTGTTATGCTAACGTTAGGTAACAGTTAGCTAACGTAAGCTAACGTAACGAATCACCTGTGGCTGAAACCTTTCCAGACAATGCAGGATTTATTGCAGAAATGTTGGGTTAGACTGCATTAAATTTAGCTAGATGTACCAAATAAACTGGTAACTAAGTCTAAGACTAAATACATTTATCACAACAATAAACTCTACCCATATCACGTGTTTCGTGAGAAGTGTTTACATGACCTTTATTTTGTAAACTATAGAGGGTATGCACATGATGTCACAGAACGCAGTTATGCTGATTGAGTGGCAGAAAGAGGAGCAGCGGTGTTAGCTTGAATCAGCTAAAACACAAACAACACATCTAAAATGGGAAAGAGCTGGACCACTGGTTCTTTGGTAAGCAGTTAGGATCACTGTCAAGTCCGACTGCCTTTAATTTGAGCAAATAATCACTTGTTTTACTCCCAGTTTGCTAAATGCAGCCATGGTAACAGATGTTCACAGTCCAACGTGTTCCGGAAGGGGAAGTGACATCAACGCATGCACTCTATTCAAAAGTTGGTGTTCATATAGTGGTGCTACCAGCAGAGTTTCAGGAGCGGGACCACACATCAATGACCTCACTCCCTGCATTTCCATAAATACCCACACAACACAGGTCCTCTTCTTCGCTCTCGCATTCCGCCCACCCTTTCTCTTAATAGCTCGGACAGGAGGAGGCCAAGGTGCTGCTGAGAAAATGGGGAAACAGAAAGGGAAAGGCTTAGTGATTTATTGTAGGAAATCCTCTTCACGCCAATCCCGTAATCATACAACAGAAACACAGTGCAGTGACATCCAGTGTTGGGCAACTTACTCAGAAATTGAATATATTACCAGTTACTTATTACTCCTTAAAGTTATATTATTACTTTACTTATTACTGGGTGATAAAAGTAACTAGTTACGTTACTATATTACTTTCGAGTGTTTCCCGCGTGTTTTCCTAACTTTGGACAGGTTTGTGCAGCGTTTTCACGAGAGAGAGAGAGGGAGCGAGCGAGGAGGTGCTGCACAAATATATGCTCCTCAAAACAGCTCCTCAATCAAAAATGATTTTGAATAGCCCACACCTAGTAAAAAAATTTGAAATTCAATATGTGGTGGTCCTATCCAAATTATAGGCTAATTATGGGAAACACTGCTTATAAAATCTCTCCAGCTGAACTAAATGATTTAATATGAGCTTGTAACGTGGGCTAACGTTACACAGCTATTTTACCACAGGAGACACAAAGTTAGAAAACTGCACAGCAGACTTACCTTGAGGTGACAAGGATGAACCCGATCCTGAATCACGAGCGTTGAGTTAAAACAAGATTCTCCACTTTATTTTTCCGCTGCTGGTTGAAACAAGGCTACAGTCCCTTTCCCTGTTGTGTCTACCGATGAGGATGAAGCTAGCTAGTGCCGTGCAGAGGGCTCTGGTGCCGTGAATATCCTTTCAATTCACGGGAGAGGATGTCGCTGTCGCCACCTGCTGGTGTAGCTAGTAAATTACTCTCAAACTTACACATCTCTGTTTACAGATCTCAGCGGGACAGAGTGGACAAAATTCCACAAATGTGTAAAAAGGAAGTTACAAATGTCACGTGACCTGCAAATTGACAGGAAGCAATCCGCAAATGTGTAAAAACAGTTTTGTGTGTAGAAATGGATCCACAAATGCGTAAATAACACTTTTTTTGTGAAAATATAAAGATTTGGACAGATTTAATTGTGTGTATTTGCAAATCACACTGTATTTTTGTGAATACAAATGTAACAGGACCCACAAATTCACACGAAGTAATCTTCAAATGTGTAAAAACTGTTTTGTGTGTACACATCACCCTATATTTTTGTGGATATGATTTTACACATCACAAATGTTAAAATACACATCTACAGATAGTGAAATATTTGCGCATCATTGTACACATTTGTAGATTGTCTTCTGTGGGTTACAAATATTAAAGTCCTATTAAATCTTCCATATATTTGCAGCATGCTGGTGTGATGTCAACTTATTTCTCATTTCAGAATGGTTCTGTTTTGGGTTTTTTGTCTTTTAACTCAAGGACACTTCAGCAGCACTGTTTCAGACTGACTCACCTTTCAGATTTCCTCTAACAAATCAGCATTTGAGCACCTATCAGGTTATTTTAAGAAGTCAAAATAGTTGGAAGTCATCCAGCCCAAGATCAAAGCTTCTTTGGTGACACAGGACCTCTTGTGTTGCTTTGACTCCAATACCACAATGCACAGCCAACACATCATTTCATGGACGTTTGCATTCTTGGATAATACCATTACCATTAAAAACTAAAGAAAGGTGATTTACTCAAAGCAGAGGGAAGTAAGGGATATTGTGATTGTCTCTGCTTTCCAAAAGATATGAAAGCTGTATTTGATCTGAGTTTATTTTTGTAAGTCAGATAAATTAGACTTTATAGGGCCTGGCTTTATTTTGTGCAAGGTTACTGCCAGGCCAAGACTTCACATCCTGATTTAATGAGACCAAACGCAGCTGTTCCCAGTTTCACACCGGTGCCATCAAGACCTTAGTGGAAACAAGCCCTGCTCTGACATGCTGGACGTTTTTTTGGCAATCATACTTGCATATTACTGTATCTGTAAAAACTGCAGTTGCATTCGGTTTTCTTGAATATACATCCCTAAAGATGAGTGCCTTTATCAGCCTGGATTTGCACAAATGTCCAAACATATAATTACTGCTGCATGAGAAAACCTTTCCTTCTTTTCCACTTGAAACATCTTCCTAGTTCTTGCTTCTTGACTGTTGTACCACTCTCTGATGTCAGTCATTGAAAGCATCTGAAATGAAGCATCTCAAACCCATGAGTAATATCAAAGAACTGGGTTTATGCAGACAGCTTGGAGCCCCTATGCTGCAGGACCTCAGCTTGCAGCCCAACGCTTATGGCACCTCTGTTTTCTGGGAGCAATGAATGTGCGTGCCCAAGGTTGGCAGAGAGAAGGACCATGGATATTTTCCCAATGACTAGAGGAACTCATGCCCTGAAATAAATGACTTACTTTATTTCAAATGACAGGCCCACTTCTTTCCTACCACACTTGCCCTTGGCAGCCCCATAGCAACTTTGTTCAGCAACAACATAGGTTCACTCATTAAAGGAGCCAGTGGGAACACTAAATGCTGATTTCCCTTGGATTCCAGGAAGCAAGAAAAAAAATGCATGTTTCCCGGGAGTCAAAGCTACTCTTGCTCTGTGATCAAAAATATGTTTCCGTTGAGGCACTGGACCTGGTGGCTGGGGTTTAAGCACATGTTGAGGTTTGATTTTCTGATATGAAAAGGGGCACTCCACCGATTTTACATATTATGTTCAGTTTACTCGTCACAGAGAGTATTATTCTGCCTGTGAAAATAATGGCTCCTATGGCTCTAAAGGGACCTTTCTAAAGTCTGATGATTGAAAATTCTGAATTGCAGAAAGCCTGCTTTACAAACTGAGGGCATACAGTTTAAAAGATATGAGCATTTACAAAGCAAGATGGGTCAAACAAAAGACACTATTAAGTTGTAGCCTGGGTTAAGACCTTTGAATCTGTCCACTCCGCAGAGTTGACTGATTAGTCTGGAATCATGACATGAAACAGCGGTTTCTCAGTTAAAAAGCGGTGGAGCCAATGACCGCCACAGGGGGACTAATGATTAGCCACGGGAGGAACTAACACTGTTGTCAAGCTGTGCGCCGGAGCCAAAGAGGAGAAATAACAGTAGTGGCTATAGACAAGATAGACGCTGCTATCAAAGCTGTTATAAATATATCATTATAAATAAGGTAGTTTGTTCATACTTCACTCTGTCAACTCTTAAAACTTCATCAAAACCAGTATGTTGGCATGGTTACGCATCAGTGTCAACTTAGTAAACATTAGAATCAGGCGGATCTGTTGGTCTCAAGTTATGAGTTAGAGTGGAGGCAATGTCAGACTGAAGATGGAAATGAAGTTTAAGGAGTTAAGAATTCTGTCTGATATCAGGCAAATAAAGTTGCATTATGGAAAATGTAGTACCCAGTGTTTTGGGGACTTGACCTAGACTTGACATACAATTGAGATACTTGAGTGATGATATCTCGGCCTCTGCTACTTTTATAGGCATTGTTCAACATTATTTGGTTTCTTACTGAGTTAGATGAAAGGATCAATACAATTGTAATGTCTATGGACCGACGCCAAGTCCTGTTCCCGATAAGAAAGAAGCTTATTGGAGATGGATCACGGGCTGTCATCACGGTGGATAAACTTTACGTTGGCAGGTTAATAGTAATAAAATACAGTGCACGTCTCAACAGTATACTGTGGTTATCTGACTAGACTGTCTGATAATGTTTTGTGTATTTTCCTCTGTTTTTGTTTCCCTGTTTCTTTCTTTTGTTAATGTTGCTCTTCCTCCGCCGTTTACACGTCGATCAGCTGCGCTATTTTCATTCTGTTTAATTCACAAGCAGTGGGGCACACCGCTAGCACACACACGCAGGGGCATACAACATGAACACATAGACACACACATAATAGCGCATACAACACACACACCACACACAATTATACAACACACACACTGCACACACTAGCCTACACCACATCCCTTAGTTGAATGATGACCACACTTAAGCTCACCTCATGGAATGCACGTGGAGTTGGTTCAAGGGAAAAGAGATTAAAAAATGTTAACCATCTAAATAATCTGCAAGCAGACATTGTCCTATTACAGGAGACTCATTTATCCAAGACAGCAGATAAACTAAACTCACCACAGTTTCCTCACTCATACTCAGCCTGTTATAACTCAAATCAAAGGGGTGTCACTATTATGATAAATAGAAAAACACACTGGAATCATAATACCACTACTATAGATCCAGAGGGTCGATTTATTATTGTTAACATTTCGATTCGAATGTTGACGACCCCTCCTTTTTTCATGCTTTCTTCAACTCACTCTCGGCTCACTCAGACAAAGCTTTTATATTAGGAGGGGACTTCAACCTGTGTAATCCAGGAGTTGACAGGCTCAGTACGGCAGGTGGTCACTGTATTTGGAAATCAACAGACACCCTTAAACAATATATGAGCGATTTTGGTCTCTGCGATGTTTGGAGTTCTCACCAACCCACTCTTAGAGAATATACCTTCTTTTCACCCGTCCACCACTCATATTCTCGGCTTGACTATTTTATGGTTAGCAGCTCAATTATGACATACATTTCCGACACTCAGATTCACCCTATCACTATCAGTGATCACGCACCGGTTTCTATCACTCTTACTAATAAAAGGGTCACACGGGCAATTAGAAGTTGGGGATTTAATGCATCATTGCTTAAAGACCTAGATTTTATAAGTTATTTCAAAAAGGAGTGGGCAATATATATGGAAACCAATGGCCTGCCAGGAACCTCGCCTTGTCTTCTTTGGGAGGCAGCAAAAGCAGTCATGAGAGGTAAAATAATCTCCTATTCATCATACAAAAAAAAGAAAGAGAGATCTTGTGAATTAGAGCTAGAACAAAAAATAAAAACATTAGAAACTGCCCTTGCTGTCTCTCCACAGGAACACATCCTGAAAGATCTGAGAAAATCAAAACTTGAATTAAATGAAATTATTAATAAAAAGACCCAATTTCAGTTGCAAAGACTACGCTTGGAGAACTTTGAACATGGCAATAAATCCAGCAGATTCTTAGCCAACCAAAACCATCTTAAAATCATCTGCAAAACCCTAGCAAGAAGGCTAGAGAAGGTCACTCATGGTATAATACACTCCGACCAAACAGGATTTATTAAGGGCAGGCTCTCCACCAACAATACACGCAGGCTACTTAACGTAATAGACTATGCCACTATTCATAACCTGGAAAGTTACAGTTGTTTCTTTAGATGCAGAGAAAGCATTTGACAGAGCAAATTGGAAATTTCTATTCGCTACTTTATATAAATTTGGATTTGGAAACTCTTTCATAGATTGGATTAAAATCTTATACAGTTCCCCAAGAGCTTCTGTCAGAACAAATGATCATAATTCTCCATGCTTTAGTCTCCAGAGGGGTACCAGGCAGGGTTTCCCACTCTCTCCCTCGCTATTTGCCATTTTTATAGAACCACTAGCAGCTGCTATTAGACAAAATAATAATATTAAAGGAATTCAAACAGAAAATATACACCACAAGATAAGCCTTTATGCAGATGATGTATTACTTTTCCTCCTAAACTCACAAACTTCTCTTTCTGAGACAATCACACTTATAGATAAATTCTCTACCACACCGCTAAAGTCTGGGAATATTAAATATCTGGGTGTCAATATTTCCTCCAGGGTGTCAGAACTGACATGGCTAAACTACATGCCTTTACTTTAATCATTAGAGGATGACCTTGTACGGTGAACATCATTACCTATATCACTCATAGGAAGAGTCTCCACCATAAAAATGATGGTCCTACCTAAAATCAATTACCTGTTTTCAGTGTTACCCACCAAACCCTCTGCTGTCTGGTTTAAATCACTGGACTCAAACATCTCAAAATTTTTGTGGAAAAATAAATCCACACGAATCAGTTTAAAAACTATGCAAAAAGCAAAAGATTGTGGTGCTTTAGAACTGCCAAATTGTTATCATTACTTCCTGTCCTATAGACCACAATCTATCTCAAAATGGATCAATCAAAGCCCTCTGGACCACTCATGGGTGGAAAATAGAACAAACAAAAATTTCCGATATGCCATTCATCAGTTCCAGAATCAAACGTCATACCTGCTTTAAAAGCATTAACATAAGCATTTCCCTGGCAGCTTGGTGGGAACTTAAAATATCTGGGTTTTCACCTATCCCATGCAAATTTACCCCAATCTGGAATAATCCTGCATCCTGCAAAATAAGAAAACACTAAATTCCCCACTGTGGTATGACAAAGGGATAAGAAATCTAGAGCATGTAATACAAGGCAATAACTTTATTCCATTCCAGGATCTAGTGGCACAGTATGGAATTAGCCATAATAGATTTCTGGAATTTCAACAGTTTAAATCCATAATTCATGCTAGGTTTAAGGATAAAAGAATGGACTTAGATTTACCTCCAATGATAACAGACTTTCTTAAACTCTCGCCTCCAAAACTGTTATCAAAAGTATACATGTTACTGTTAAAAACAGATAGTTCAATCTCTCTCCCATTCTTAAAGTGGGAGACAGATTTATCCATTAGTCCAGACCAAAACTTTTGGATGCAGATATGTTTAAATACCTTTAGAATGACTACAAATCCCAATCTACAACTCATAGAACATAGAACACACTATACTGGACAAAGGATGTTCAGAATGGGTCTTATGCAGTCAAACACCTGCTGGAACTGCTCAGGTTTCATATCTGATAATTACATGCATGCTATGTGGCAATGTGCACCTGCTGTTCAAAATTTCTGGCAGAAGATATGTGAAGACCTATCGATATGGCTAAGTTACGGTGGGGGTTGGCGGGGGAGGGGGGAGGGGGGGTTGTGGTGGGTTTCTGTCTGGTGGTGAACGTGCAGTGTGGGTCACGGTGTAGCCGTAGGTGGGGGTCTGTGGTCTCCCTGGATGCAGGGGTGTGCTGGCATCTCTCCTGTGCAGCGCATTACTTGGCTGTTGTGTGGCGTTAGTTAGATTGGTAGCGGGTTAGTATTGGTTCACCTGTAGGTCGTGATTGGCTTGTGTGCTTGTTGGGGGTTAGGGGCCTCAGGTGCGGGCCTGGACTGGGCTGGTGTGCGGCTCTGTCCTGTGTGCATGTTATGTATCCTGATAATTGTATTTCGGTTCTCTGAGGGGTCCGGCGGCTTGTTGTTGGAGGGGTCGGGGACCGGGAAGAAGGGGGTTGATGGGGTAGGTTGGGGGTGGTGGGCTGGTCCTTTTTGAGCTGGTTGGGGGGGTGTCTCCTCTGGATTTTGTGCTCGGACTGGATGCTTGGTGGTTGTATGAGGATCCTGTGTGGAGAAGGATTGTACTTTGGGGTGTGTCGATGGTTGTTTTGTGGTCGCGTCGCGGCCCTCTGGATCGTAGTCGGTTTAAGTTGTGGGGTGCCGGGAGTTTCCTGCCCCTAGGTGGGTCCTAGGTGCTGGGTGCATCTGCTCACTTCCTAGGGCTGAGGGGCTGTTGCTGCTGTCGCGGGGTGACTGCTGTCTCTTTTCTTTGGGGACGGTGTCACGATCCTGTCCTGAGCTTGTCTGTCCTTAGCCGATCCCCCAGCCAAGTTCGCATCAGTTCCTCAGTCCGTTAGCCTGGAGACGGCTAACACTCGGACCATTAGCCTCCGGCCGTCAATTCCCTGGACAGCTAGCCCTCAAAGGACTTGTTCTCGGCCTGCTATTTGCAGGTTGGGAAGCATCCTCTTGTCCTGCCCGGCTAGTGCTACTAGTCCTCCGCCTGTCATGTCTGTGTCCTGCTCGGCTAGCGCTGCTAGTCCTCCGCCTGTCCTGCCTGTAACCTGTTCGGCTAGCGCTGCTAGTCCTCCGCCTGTCCTGCCAGTATTCTGCTCGGCTAGCGCAGCTAGTTCTCCGCCTGTCCTGCCAGTATTCTGCTCGGCTAGCGCAGCTAGTTCTCCGCCTAGCCTGTCCGTCTGCCTGCCCCATCTACCAAGGACTCAGAGACAATGACTCCAGGGAGTCAGAGGCAGCATGGGCAGCTAGCCTATAGCCTGATAGCCTGGAGGCTAGGCTTTCCCCGGAGTCATCCTTTCAGTACTTGTGTTATGTCTGTTCACCTCCAGTAATCTGCCTGTCAGCCAGTCTCTCTGTTTTCCCCTTCTGTCTCTCTGCCTCGTTAACCCTGATTCCAGTCACCTGTGTTGCTCCCGCCCTGCGCGTTAGTCCCTGTGTATAAATATTGGGTGTTTCTTTTTTGTCCTCGTCCGGTCATTGTCGGATGTCATGTGTAGTGTGATGTGTGTCCTGCCTGTTCTTCTAACTACCTGTTCATCATTTTGGATGTACCAGTCTCTGCAACCTGTAAGCTTTAATGCTTGTTTTTGGTTTGGATTAAAATCCTGAACTTGACGTCGGCTCTCTAGTGGGGCTGGGTGTCTCCTCTCCTTGCCTGGGCCCTCTTCGGCAGGGGTGGGGCTCCTGCTGCTTCCCCCTGCCTGTTAGTTTTCGGATGTGCAGTGTGGGTGCACGGCTGTACTCCGGTTTATTCTGGGCTTGTGCCTGGAGTTCTCGGCCCTTGACGGGTGCGTGGGTTGGTGGTGGCATGCAGCTGAGCTAGTTGATTTTGCCTCGTTGCTGGTTTGGCTGGTGTTGCACGGTGGCCTGGGGGCGTGCTGTGCATGGGGGATGTCGGCTGGCGCGGGCAGTCTTAGTTTTTCCGTCGGTTGGGGGGACGGTGGACTTTTATTGGCGGGTGCAAGGTGGCCTACGCGGCGCGTTTGCTGCCGGGCTGGGACTTGCTGCTGGTGTTTCTCTCTGCTGGCTTTCGCTGTCGTGTTCTGCCGCTCGCTCTCTCTCGTTTGCCCGACCTCACACGCGGGACTGGTTGTTCGCTGTGCGGCGGTGGGGTGCTGGGTTGGGGTGGAGCACTGGTCTATGTTGTGTGCGCGCCGCGGTCGGTTCGTGCGCTGCTCTTCCGTGGGTTATGCCTCTTGCGTTCTGTCGGCATTGCATTGTCAATTGGCATTTGGATGGTCGTTTTTATTTTTATTTACTTATTTCGGGGGTCTGTTGGTTGGGTCAGGGTCATATGTATCTGGGAGTCATATTTTTATTCGTTTATTTTTTTTCTTTCTCCAACCCCTGTTTTCATTTTTCTCTTAGTTGTCTTACTATGTCAGCTGTTTATTGCTGCTGGTTGTCTTTTATTATTATTATTATTTTTGTTTGTTGTTTTTCTCCTCCCCAAGCCCCCCCTCTCTGTTCTATTGCAGGTTACGTTGCTTTCTGTAATTGGTGTTTCCCTCTCCTATTCCCTGTTGTCCCCACCTTCCATCCCCCTTCTCTTGCAGGTGTTGTCCTTTCTCTGTGCTGTCTGTTTGTACCCCTCATCCCCACATCTGCCCCTCTGTCGGCCCGGTCACAAATCAATACATAATTAAATAAATAATAAAACAGACAAAGGAGTATATTAATACTCTCTTGTTAAAGTAAAATCTGTCTGACACAATATGCTATCCAGCTCATCATACTCTATACCAGGCTGCTGGGCAGGACAGGTTAAAAAAATAAAAAATAACAAAGGTCTATAAATTGTCATTTTGGCACTTTGGTTTTAGTATGGATTAAACAAACTCAATATAATATGTTCATTTGTGAGCTTCAGAGGTGCTGATAGGTGGATTTTTTTTTTACTTGACAGTGGCTATCTCTAATTGTGCAAACAAGTCTTTGTGCTAAGCCCCCTGACAGGGGTATCACGCTTCTCATCTCACTCTTGAGTGCGTTTCCCAAAATGTTAAACTATTCCATTAACAGGCAATATATTTGTAGTATTTGAATATAAAATTTTGATATAGGAAAATAAGGTAGAACAATCCAATGTCTTTTAAAAAGAAGGTGATTTACACTGGAAACTGAGACACCTACTAGCTGATTTATTCAGGTTCTATGAAAAAATAAGATTTCTGGACCAGATTAACTTTTAGATGGATATTTTGTCTACTGGCAGTGACATTTGTCAATGAGCTCTCATATTTTCTAAAAGCCATTAATTTGATGCTCTTGTGTTGGTTTCTTAAAATACCTCAGGTTTTCCCCCCTTTCTGGGCTCATTTGTGTCTGTCCAGCCTATTATTATAATAATAATAATAATAATAATCTTTATTTGTAGAGCACTTTTCAAAAACAAGTTACAAAGTGCTTTAAATTTATAAAATTATGTGACCAACGAGTTTTCATTTTGCCATTGTTAACAGGTTGGAGCAACCACTCGCGACGCTTCATCTAGAGAGTCGGCTTCTCGCCTATCAGCAAAAGCAGACAGTGAAAATTACATATCAGCAATATTACACCTTCCACTACAGTTTCAATGTCTATATCTGTAGAACTTAAACTCATACTCAGTCTAGACAGATAGGGCTGACAGTAGCACACAGGTAGAGGTAGGCAGTGTGGCCCTGCCGTTACATTTTCACATTAGCAGAATTTATGAACAATTGT
Source organism: Micropterus dolomieu (assembly GCF_021292245.1). Lineage (NCBI taxonomy): Eukaryota > Metazoa > Chordata > Actinopteri > Centrarchiformes > Centrarchidae > Micropterus > Micropterus dolomieu. The sequence goes on along the minus strand of NC_060164.1, from coordinate 11,186,620 downwards.
CAAAAAGGAAAGAGTGAGGAAGCAGTGGAGTTAGTATAAAGTAGAGAAAGTCAGCAAGTAGAAAATTGTCTATAGTTACAGCAGCCCAGCATTGCTCAGGCTGGTATTTCACACCACTGTGACTGAAGGGGAACATCATACACAGAGCAGCTCTCCTTTTGAACTTTTATTTGAATAAGAGGCTTCCCCATTTGCCTTCAGCTTTCGGTGTATCTCTCTGTGCTGTTAAAACTGACAATCTGGTGCCGAGCTCAACATCCGTACCTCCAAGGTAGATACATATCCTTGCCAATCTATCTGGGCTTCAACTTGACAATCTCATCTTTGGTGTCACTGCAAACCGCTCACCTTGTGACAGTTTGTCTTAAAGACAGCTAGTGAAAGTGAACTTTTCTTGATGTTCTTTCAATTAATTGCAGCCAATTTACTTGAGGTTATTCATTCTTTTAAAATGCCTTCTGGTTGCTAAATACTTGCCTCAGCAGAAAATGCTGGTTTACTGTGTCACACATTGACATCCTCTGGCAAAGCAGTATGAACCACCCTGGAACGTGCTCTGGGCTTGAAACCAACCACCAGTGCCAGACCCATATAGCAAGTCTTTGGTGTGTGCCACGTGGACTATTCCAAGAGCCTAAACCCAAATATCTCTACCACAGAGCTACGAGAGCAAGGTTTTGACTTCCCCATTTTCCCTAATAGCACATTTTTTTCCTGGCCTCGCCATCATTTTACTTAACCCTTTCAGTCCCTGGTTTCTGCACTGTGAGACAGATGGTCTGGTGAAAAACCTTTTCATCTTTCTAAACCATAAGATTCTCAACTGTACATTATCAGACGACTGCTGGGGTAATACAAATGTTCCAATTTTATTTTACTATGAAATGTATTTGAGGAATTGGATTTGTAGTGGTGGAAGATTGACTTTCTTTTCAATTTAAAAGAGGGAGGCTTTTACAGGAAATTGACTTTTCATATTTTCTTGTCTATTGTTGCATGTTAGTCCATCCCAGACAGAGAACAGACAAACTTGATATGTACTGTATGTTTGTCTAAATATGCCTTATGTGCTAACAGTAGATAACTAAGTAATAACAGATTATGTTCTCACCAATACTTTAGCTCTGAGATCTTCCTCATCACTGTGAATTAATTTTTATTTTAAATGAATGTCTGTAACAGTTTGCCAGCAAGATGAACACAGATAGATTGCTACTGAGTGCAATTGAGTTTCAGCTGAAAATGATAATTGAAAATGTATATTTTTGATGTTCTATGTTTTCTTTTTGTCAGTTCTATGAAAAGAACAAAACCAACAATGAATTGATCCCATTAACAAGTATTGTCTGTGTATACAAAGCCTATGGGTCATTCCTCTGTGCCATAGAGCTTCATAGCTGTTTTAATACATCAATCAGCCATACTGTTCCACTGTGTGACATACAATATTTTCATATAATATAATTTTGATATTGTTTATTTTGAGTCAATCCGACAAATACTGTCCTGAAGCTATAAATACTCACTAGCGCACCAAATGTGTATTATTCCGCCATTGAATATAGTCCCCAATAAACTTACATTTTACCCAGCAATATTTGCTAAAAACTACCGTACCCACCTGTTTATGGAAATTATTAGGCCTTTAAAAAAATAAAACCTACATTTTTGTAGCAGGTATTTAAAGAAGTATTCAGTGGGAACAAATGAGTTTGGGGCTGAGAGGCACATACAAAATAGATAGACTGTAAGAAAGGTATTTTCATGGGATTTGTGACAATAACAAAAATATAAATGGACACTAACCTTATCATTTAAAATGTATTTTAGCTAGTATTTCATACTGTATGAGTAATGTTGGTCAAACAGCATTGTTTTAATAGTACAATGCAGTCATTACAATGGGATACCTGTCAATCTTCATGTATATAATCAACAAAATGGTGTACAAGTGATTTATTTATGAAACAGAACAATCTTACACTAATGTTTGTAGAAAATGTATATCTAACAACATAAGTATACAAAAACATTTACATTTGTGCATTGCAAACTCTCAACAAAATGAACAAGATGGAAACCAAACATGGAAGAACACAAATGCTATACAAACTAGGGACAAGGTTGTACATTAACACGTCCTCGATCCACACTAGTCACACAGTCACACGTCATCTTTAGAGACCTTCATCTGGATTCCTTTTCAACCAACACTGTTAAGTTTCACAACATCCAAGAGTGATATTTGTTTTTTTATAAACATATGAATGAAAAAGTTATTTGTATAAAGTGTTTTCACTGCATTTGATCTTCACGACTCCATCACACATAATGACTGACTGTTGAACCTCTGTTGACTCTGGTACACAACATTAGATTTACAAGGAGTCTGGCCCCTAAACTGCAATTCTATTTATTTCACTACCTTTAAAACTGATGTTATTACCATATCCTTCTTTCTTTTTTGTAGACATGTTATAGATAAGGAGTGTTTCAATATAATGTAAAAAAAAAAAAAAAAAAAGGCAGTTTGCTACAGTTCAAGTAGGTCAATTTGCAGCCAATTTTTGTGATGGAGCATTTATAAGCTCCTATACGTGTAGAGTAGGAGCACTGAAAAATGTTCCACAATTGATATATCATTTTGAGGGCAACAAGGCCCTGTATGCACAGCTAAGAAAATAAACACAGTGGCTTTTTTAACATACACATACTACCAGAATTAACTTTCTTTGGCAGCTACTATCACATACATAAACACAGCATGTGTTTATGTATGTGATTACTTAAGAGCAGCTAATGCTTATCCCTTCCAAAGCTTTGCGCCACAGTTTATCAGATTTCAAAAACTAACAAGGAAAGGGAACTGCATGACAACACTAAAAAACTTGCAATACTATAATGAAATATCTTGACGTTTGTGATATTCAATTATGCGTTTTGTCAGTGTAAACAAATAAATAATTATTTACAAACTCTAGCAAAACATCTAAACAAACAAAACAAGCAGAGCATAAATAATTTACAAAAGGAATTATAATACAGACTTAGTATAAACATCTTTGGCACTTGCTAAAATGGCTTATTTAAATTGTTCACCCAAGTTCTCCATAAGAAAAAAAAACACTTTCAGGATGAAAAGAATGAGGAGAAATAGTAATGGACTGGAGACAACTTAATGATTATGCTTTGGTTACAGTTTATGTTTGTCAGACACTTTATGATCAGTTGTTTGGCAAAACAGAAGCCAAACAGACAGAAATGTATTAAAAATAGAGAACAACCGAGTCACTTACAAGTTGTAGAAAGTAAGAAACTGTAGGAAAGCACATACAGCATGTAAGTGGTTGTACTATGAATCCTTTAAAATGTAGACATAGATACATGAGTTATAATTAGATAATCTGCTGAGGCTTTTTTAAAACTTGTCCACTCTCATCAGTTTTTCTTTCCCAGCTTCAGGAAATGTATATAAGTCACAGAAAAACTGAAATCAGCCATGGTTTCCTCTCCAGTGGATGGATCCAGGCGAAACACGGAAAAGTATGGAAAGTCTCATTTAAGTTGAAATGGATTTAGTGAGGATGACGTGATGTTTACTTTGAGAGATTCTTGTCTTTTCGCCTTCTGATGTTTTTCTATCAGACTTGATTCAGTTATCTGTGGAAAGATTGAGAAAATAGCTTCTATTACCGCCACATTTATAATCAAGACTAGACTCAACGAGATTCACACAGTCAAAGTGCCAGAGTGCAGCAACAACATGTGGACTGGTGCGTCAAAAAGCGTGCCTTCAGTAATGTGGCTGTGATTGTGAAAAGGCTGCAGGCACATTTTCCACTGTTTAGCACTCAACAGAAGATCTGAAGTCCTTGGACCAATACACAAGGTCTTTCACAATGCATCTGCGGCATTGTACATGGGCAAGCTGACAAGCAGAAACATAGCGTGACTCTTTTTCTTGCTTCAGCCAACACACAACACATAACCGCATTTAGCATTACCTTGTGAACACTGTTGGCAACTCCGGCTTATCTGAGGTTTGAAAAAGATGTTGAAGGTTTTAAGATGTGACTCACATTATTCAAACATGGAGAAGGTTTTCTCCCCCACTTTCTGATCTTTGTACTGTGCAGGTATCATATATAAACTGGCTACTTTTTGTACAAATTATCCTGTAATGCACTAATTTTGGTGCATTAGGTTTAGCAGTCTTGGTTGTCGCATGTAGTGGTTTCCTAAGTTTCTGTTTTTTAAAATTTAATGTCTCACATATCCTACACACACATATTTACACACACATATTATTTCTATGACAAAAAAGAAACATGAATGGAAGTACTGAAAATGTTTGTACTAACCTCTACACTCATACTTGAGATCGGAGAAGAACACCAACTCTTGCGAGAAAACAAACAAGCCTAACCTTCCTCCGGCAAACGTCTTGTCATAAACTGGTCCTGAGTCAGCCATGATCTGTTTACCTTCATAGACCACAACCCTGCAAAATAAAAGGCAAACATTAGGACGCATAGAATACTTTATCACTACATTCGGTGATAAAAATGTAATAATGTAAGTGAATAACTAGAATCCCCATTATATTCAGTAAGTGTCACTGATTATACGTCACTGAACGAAACGTTGTGTCTATATTTAAAACAACATTTAACCTTTTTATACACTTGTTGTCACTGGTGACCCTTCTTTTGTTTTCTGTGGTGCACTAAAAGGCCATGTGGCATAAAAACTGCAGTGGAGTGACTCTTTGGAATCCTGTACTCAAAGTTGCCCATTATTGAAACAAAAAAACAATATGTTTTCCTGTTCTGGTCAACTTAATTTCTTACCTTATAAAACCAGTCTTCGGTCTGTGGATGAGATGCCACCTGTAAGCTGTGTAATCCTTCCAACCAATGTTTTTGGGGTCATGCCACAGAGTGCGCACCTATGTAAAATAGGTAACAACACTTAATTCTGCTACCGCCTTTAAAACACACTAGATAGCATTTAGACTGCAGCTCACCTGTCCAGGAGTGTTGCCCGTGTGCCACAAAGCATTTCTGAGGTTTTCTCCAGTTCCAGTGGTTGAGTTGACGACTTTGAGTGAAACACCAGAGATGCCAAAGGCCTTGGAGGGCTTGTCCTCCCAGTAAGTCTGTGTGATCTGTTTCCACATCACTACATAAAAGCGCCCACTGGACTGGTAGCCGAACACAAAGCCTGCATAGTCATCATCTCTGTCCGTGTTCACGTACATCGTTCCACTGAAGTCCACAGCATTGAACTCATCAAAACCTGTGATGGTGTGAGAGAAACACGAGAGAAACATGATGCTAAATCATAGGGCTGTGTGCAGTCAAATGGAGTTTGAGCAACAATTTAACATGACATGGTTGTTGGAGAGTTGTTGAAACATATGTGTGCCACTCACCTACTGCAATGCCTGGATCAGAGTTGGCAGTCTGAACCAGCTCTTTGCCCTGGTGTCTGACCACCCAGTTGGGATCGATTTGAGTGGTTCCCTTAGGATCCAAGTGGACCATCTGGAACTTCCTGAAGTCTGTGACACTGATGGCATTGTTTTCCGGACACACATCAAGAATATCTGGGATATTGTCATTGTCAAAGTCATCTTTGCAGGCATCCCCTCTTCCATCACCTTTAACAAAAGACATCAAATAAAAATGTTTGACCTAATTTAAATTAGATGTACATGATATAAACTATTTTTTCCCTTATTTACCGTAGGTTGGAAAATTCTCTATGGTAGCTAATGTAAATGTCATTATACTGCAGTCAGTGTTGAGGAGCTCCTCCAAGTTAATATTAAAAAATGGGGAAAATAAAAATTCCTCCCAGGAAACTGGCTTTAATACCTTTGCCAAGTCCACTAAGGAAAATCAGCCATCTTTTCATGCTGTGACAACTTCCACTGATACTTGTAACTATCTGCAGCCTGAAGTCTATTAGAGCCAGACTGCATGCCAGGAGCTCACAGTGGAAAGGACGCCAGTGGCTTATGAAGGCCACTGCGTGGAAGTAGCTAGCTGTTTTCTGTCAACAGCTTTGTTATTTCACGAGGGGCTAAAACGATTCTATCAAATAAACACTATCTGACGAGCTGTGAAGAAAGTGAAAACGTCAGTGTCTAAGGCCTTCATCCTTCATGGTCTGTTTCCAGTTACAGACAGCTGTACAAACTCCAGGTAACCCTGCTTATTGGGCACTGTGGATTAATCACGAGCAAAGCCTTAAGGAAATAAAAACTTCATAGCCTGGCGTGTACCCTTGCAGGTGGCTAACTGAAGTCATGCAGAATGACATCATGCCAACCTAGTCGTTGACTCTTTCCACAGCCACCATATTTCACACTTGCTGCAGTTAAGCAAATTGCTACTGTGAAATCTGGGAAAAGGCATACTGAAGCAAAATGTGAACACCACTGGGTAATGAGTACGAAATATGAGTGCATGGAGTCCATGGGAGAAAGCAAACACACAAACTGGGCCATTGTACAAGCTACAAATCTAGCTATAGATTATCAATTCCCAGACTGACAAGTACAGCTTGAGTATTAACAAGTCTACTTCATCAGGCCAAATTATATTCAATTTACTGTGTACTGGAATGTATCATAAACTGGCCATGTGAGATTAATGGGGGTAAATTACCTAATGTTTTTTTTAATTAAGTGTTAATTCATGAATTAATGGTGAGATTATTCTGTCAACTGCTGTTTTCAAGGTCAAAAATAAGAAGAATAAGAAGAACTCTCAATCTCGAATTTTAAGCCAACACTGACAAAAAGTCCTGTCAGTGCTCAGAGAAATGGGAAATCTCAGCAACTACAAACCCATGACAGCTAGGCAACTCAATCTGCTAAGGAATCTCATGATACAATAGAAAGCTCCAACAGCTACTGTGTGGACCCATGTACTATATAATATTTGCATGAAAGTTATTTTCTAGTTTTTGTATGTTTATATTTTGACTGGAAACCTCACTACAAATTACACCTTCATTTCAAAGTACAAAATCTGATGGTTTTCCATGCACATTGCATTATAAACACGCCAGTAAAAAAATTATAGCTGCATCAAAATTAGAATTCTACAGAATGACAACAAACTGTGTTATGAAATACTAAAATATCCCTAATCCTAGCTTATTCAACATAAACCAAAAAGCACCTAGCATCTAGTTAGGAATTTATAGTGTTAGTATTAGTTTTGTTGGCTGGCTAGTTTGCTAGTCTTACAATAGCATGCAGCAAAATGATGACAATTGATGACTACAATTTACTGACCTTAGTCTGAGAATTTTTTAAGTTAGCTTTCTTTGACTCAAGCAAATGTTAACAGTAGAAGTACAAGTAGAAAAATATCTGTACCCTTTGTACCAACATTTTTCCATTACTGCATCAAACAGTACATACACCACTGGCTGAAATGTGCAAATCATCAACAGCTGGATTTGCATGTCATTAAAAAGCACATGGCACGCACCCAACGCTGCAACCTTTAAACCCAGGGTACAAAACTAACTTATTTGTCCACCAGCCAATGGCTAGTGAATGCTCAAAATCTACCAGCCACTCAATAGATTACCATAGTTTTTTGGCTGGTGATGAAGTACTGTAAATCTACCAGCCATTTGCATTTTTTACTGGCATTTGGCTGATGCTAATTTTGGAGCCTGTTTAAACCGTTTGAATGTTACATCCTCACCATCAGAGTCCAGCTGGTCTGCGTTGGGTGTCAGTCTGCAGTTGTCCCTGTCATCAGGTATACCATCATCATCATCATCATAGTCACATGCATCTCCTTTGCCATCCTTGTCGTGGTCAGCTTGGTTGGCGTTGGCCACATAAGGACAGTTGTCCAGGTTGTTCTGATGGCCGTCTTCATCGATGTCCTGGTTATTATCACACTGATCTCCAACCAGGTCATTGTCTACGTCAGTCTGTAGGATAAATACAGAGGTTAACAGTGTTAACTAACTGTTGTAGTGGAATGTGTCATTATATGCAGAGGAGTTCAGTACCTGGTCAGGGTTGTGCAGCAATGGACAGTTGTCACACTGGTCACCAACTCCATCCATGTCAGTGTCCTTCTGTTCAGTGTTGTACACATATGGGCAGTTGTCATTCTCATTCAGAATTTCTGAGGAAAAGGGAAAGTTGATGACATTTTCTTGAGAATCTAAGGTACAAATATAATAAATTAGCTGCCCTCGATGGACTGATTAAAGTATTTTATCTTGGCTTAGGCTTGGCTATTTTACCATCTCCATCAATGTCCACTGCGCAGGCATCCCCTTCTCCATTGTGGTCAGTGTCTATTTGAGCAGGATTGTGTTCATAAGGACAGTTGTCGCAGCGGTCGCCAACTTCATCCTTGTCAAAGTCAAACTGGCGGGGATTGTAAAGGAGAGGGCAATTGTCCTGTGGCGAAAAAGTATATTGTTGTTAGGGAAGTCTGAGTATCATGAATCTAATCATAGAATAAAACGTGTCCATGTGTGAAAAACTCTTGTACCCTCTCATCTAGAATTCCATCGTTGTCGTCATCCTTGTCACAAGCATCTCCTTGACCGTCTTTGTCAAAGTCTTCTTGTCCAGAGTTGGGAAGGCTAGGGCAGTTATCCTGCAATAGTAGCGGGAAGTTCAGAAGTTTTACAGTTTAACAGTTTAGAATCACTGAAAAATAGGCTACAGTAAATAAGGTGACAAAAGTTTGATGAAATACCTTCTTGCAGTGATAAGTGGCATTGGCATCACACACAAGGTTCTGATTGGGCCAGCCATCCAAGTCTGAGTCTTCTCCACAAATGAAGCCATCTCCAGCATAACCGGTCCTACACTCACACTTGTACATAGGATCACTGAAGTGGCTGATGTAGATACATTCGGCATATTTGTGACAGTTGTGGGTCTTGTCCTTGCATGGGTTCTCTGGCTCACACACCTAAAGAAAAAACATAGCAGGTGGAACAGAATTATGAAATTTGTCACTGACCACATCTAACCACAAGTGCACTGGATGTGATCTGCTTGAAAAAGGAAAAAATGTACATGCCCCTGTCATCAGTCTTTTACGATTTCCATTTTGTTGTCAGCTTCTGATGACATGACCAGAGTACTTACTTCACCACCACTCTTTGTAGCTTTCTTTTTTAGAAGACCAATCAAAACTGAGGACTACTCCAGACCGAACTGAAGGGTCGAGGGAGGGATTTTCAACAAAGCCAAAGTGTGGGGCACTTCTGGGCACTGTTGATTTTATGAAATCCCACTTAATGCACCATACATCCCGCTATGACCCACTGCTGCCCCTTTATTGCAGCACAAGGTATTCACAGCTGCCACTCATTACCAGAGGATGAACATAACTCCAGTTTGGATGCCACTCCATGAGCTCATAGAGCAGAAAGTGACAGCAAGAACAGGCCTTTGATCAAAACTGTGAAATGGAGCCCCGTAATGCCAGTGATGAGACAATTCCCTTTCCCCCAAATCAATTAGTGAAATCAGGGCATCAAATCAAAGACAAGCAGCTGCAGAGGCCAAAGAGTGACAAAATGGTCCCCGAGGGATGTTATGCAAGTGCCTCTCAGAGCGTCACGGCAAAGTTTCTCTGTGAATTCAGTGATAACAGGGGAGCAGAAATAATACAAATACTGTATGTGACTGTAATGTTACCAGTGATAGAGCTGAAATGCAGCTGTCAAGACCGGAATAGAAAGTGGAAATGCTTGAATAAAAGCACTGACTATTTCAATCTGCCTCTCATCTTGCATTGAAAGTACAAGAGATGTGTAGCACAAGTTTGTTGTTAAGAGTTGCCCAACTCTCCTCCCTTTCCTTCTGCTTACTGATTCTGGGTCAAAGTGAGTACAATTCATATATGGTGGCCCAGGGCCTCATCTCCAACACTGTGTTCACTGCCACAGTGAAGCTTATATATCACCCGATATGCTGCTACCATTACTCATAAATTTGGATCTGGCATACAATCAGGATGGGTTAGTCTGTTATTGGTGCTGAATGAGAGTAACTTCAACTCACCTGTTTGTTCTTCTTGGCAGCCTCCACACCCATACCGAAAGGCTGGGTGCCCTTGTAGCGCTTCGGACAGGGCAGGCAGTGGAAACCTGGATCGGTGTTGACACAGCGCTGCGTTCCACTCACTTTGTAGCAAACGTCAGACACCATGTCACACTGGAGGAGGGAAAGAAAATCATCAGTAAAATGCAAACAAATAATTACTTGAATGAAGTCTGAAATACAAGTCTGGTTTATAACATAAGAAGCACATAAGAAAACCAAGGAACGTTTACCTCATTAATGTCTTCACAGTGTGTACCATTTCCACGGAAACCAGCAGGACATGGGCCACACTCCCAGGATCCATCTGGAGAGCTGTTGCAATCCACTCCCCCAAAGCAAGGGTTAGACAGACAGCCATCTGCAAGGGATTTAATTTATTTAAACATGGCTGGCCATATCTGTAGTGTGTGACCAAATGATTCAACTTTAATTTGTAATGGTTTTTATCTAAACTTGACGCTTCAAGATAAAGCTCCACCAGCTGGGACATACTCTCCATAAACATTCCAGACTTTAAAGGTTTGGTTCACCCAAATAACAAAAAACATATTTTCTCTAGCCGAATCAAGCTCTACCTAAAGTTTCATTTACCCAGATTTATGATTTTTGCCTCCACTCTGATATACAACAGAGGTAAATATAATAAATAAAAATACGTAATACTGTAATCTTAAAGGTACAGTCTTAAAGTAACAATAGTCTACAATAGCTATGCTTCTTGATACTGATGTTTAGCAGGCACAATGATTACCATGTTCAGCATCTTAGTTTAGTGTGTTAGCATGCTAACATTAGCTAATTAGTGCTAAATACAAAGAACAGCTGAAACTGATGGGAATGTCATTAGTTCTGTAGGTAATTGGTTAACAATTTTGACTACAAAACACAAATGTCAACCTCATGGTGGCACTAGAGGAAAAGGCATTAGATCACTAAAGTCAGTAGCATTACCCCTTCTAGGGATCATAAATGTCAGTAGCAATTTCATTGCAATCCATCCAGTAGCTGGTGAGATATTTCAGTCTGGACCAAAGTGGTGGGTCGACCGACCAGCATTGCCATCCCTATAGCCTGTCGCTTGCATGGCTAAAACATAATGGTGGTCATAATGGTGCTCACCAATAGGACAGTCCTTTTTGTTGCAGCTGTCACTGTCGTTGGCCTCTCCGATACATTTCTTGCCGCCATGCTGAGGTTGAGGGCTGTTACACTCACGCGCCCGACTTTTCACTCCCCCTCCACAGGTTGCTGAACAGGTTGCCCATGGAGACCAAGGACCCCAACCTCCATCAACTGAAAAAGTACAGAGATAGATTTTTTAGTAATTAGTCTTTGACAAGAAACACTTTATTAATTTAAATATTTCAACAAAACACGTCGACATTTAAAGTCTGAAATGTGAAATGTAGCCAGAGAGTCAGAAGCCTGAAACTTAATACTACAAGAAAAACCATACTGAGCTGATTTGAGTTTCCTGAAAGACAGAAAGGAGGTCAGTCCTAAACACATGAGGAATGTTGCCGCAGGGGAGCCATGAGGCACGAGGAAGTCTGTTTTTTCGACACGGACACTGCTGTAATGGAGATGCTGCTTTTGAGTGTTTCCCTGAAGAGCTGAAATACTCACTGGGACATGGCTTGGCAGTGCAGCGCTGAGTCTCTCTCCCACTTCCCTCACAGTCTTTGCCCCCCAGCTGTGGCACGGGTGCATTGCAGTGTCGTATCCTGGTGATCTGTCCTTCTCCACAGGTCACTGAACAGGACGACCACGGTGACCACAAACTCCACCCTCCGTCTTGTCGAACTGGGTAAACATCAAACGTATAAGGCAGAGACCACCAAAACACATGTCATGTATTATCCTCTAGATTTCCTCTCAGTCAAGTACTTACAAACATGTATAATTTGCAAAAGTAAAAAAAAAAAACAGACACCACATTTTCAACAAGTAAACATTATGTGATGCTAGGGACGATTGGCTCACAACAAAGATATTCAAAGATGCTTGTGCCAGTATTTATGTCATTGTGGGTAAACTATCCTCCAGTGGTTAGACTGATTCACTCACTCACATAGATGCAGTGTAATCTTAGCTAGAAAGCAATAACACACGCTAATCCTGCAATTTATCAAACACCCAATTCCAAACAAATCCAGCGAAATCTCCCAACCTCATATAGAACATCTAATGATCAAATGCATTAATATTTTATACTTTTGCATGACAGGCGGTGGTGAGTCATTGCACTATGGAACACCCTCTCTGCCAGTGATTTATATGGAATTAACTTAGACTGGGCACACCCTGCAACTCAACCATGCGATCCAGTTCTTCACTGGGATTCAGCCTCATTGAAATGGACCCATTTCCAACAGTTTTATGCAGGCGTGAACTCTGTCCTTTGCAATTGCAGGGTCTTATCTCATATTTAACACACTGCTTAGTTTCTCCATAGCTCCATTGTGTGCTCCCCCCCCCCCGTATATCCTACTGTTGTTTGTGGCAAAGGCAGACGCACACTTTGATCAAGGCACTAAGGCCAATACTACTGGATGCCATCTATTTCAATGAAAAGTGACAGGAGATAAAATATTTCAAAAATATCCGCACCACGGCTGTCGCATTTGCTCAGGCTGCACTTGCGGGTCTGGATAGAAGGTCCAGTGCAGGGGTTACTAGTTGCATCACATGACCGACCCCTCTGTTGAGTTCCTGTCCCACAGGTGACTGTGCATTCTGTCCACTCTGACCAGGGCGACCAGCCATCCTCACTGTCTTTATTTGGAAGAAGCAAAAGCACAAAGTCAACATTTTGTTTCCTTTTTTTTCCAAATCTACTAAGTGTTAACACATTACAGTAACACAGTACTGGCAAAAGATAATGACTGCACTGGTTTTCATTCTTTATGTCAGCCTGTTTATCACATGACCTCATCTAAAAAACCCACAGTAGTAGTAGTGTCTTATATTTTGAACAATAAATATGTGGTTCACTCACAAAGACAAACTGGCTGCAACAGTCCTTTGGTATTAACATTTTATATGTGTGGAATATTGCTTTTATGGCATATTGAACCATTCATTTAAAATGGCATGCATGCATAAAACCGTGCATGCCTATAATTGTTATATGCTGGAAGCATTCGCTAATAGGAGATTCCGACTACTTACGCATACACACGGGGCAGCACTCGCCGTCGACAAATGAGGGGCTGGCACAGGCCACTGCGGGGCATGTAATTTGGTGACACACGATCTTGGATTCCTAACATCAGTGAGTATTGGAGATATATCAAGGTCATTGACATTCACAACAAATCTGTACATATTTCCATATGACTTGGCACTACCTGGCAGGTACATTTGGTGCAGCTGTCTACAACCCAGTCTTCCTTATCGTCAAACAGGCGGCCATCCTGCCAGCACATGTTTTTCTCTTTAGTGTTCTTCATCCTCCCAAGGGCCTCCTTCATGACTGTGTTCTCCTCTGTCTGAACATACAGCAACACACAGATTCACAGTCAGAAATGACACACTCATGATGAAGGCACACTGCATTCCATTAAGCATATATAAGTATACACCTGCTGACAAGCTGATTCTTTTAAGAGAGCACATGTGAGGTTACTTTTCACCAGGTGGAAAGAGGAATAGTATATCCTGCTCTGATAGAAGTACTGCTACTCTCTTAAATATTTATATAGAAGTAAGAATACTTATGTTGAAAACAAGACAACCACCAGTGTGCATATTATAATAAATAAGGGCCAAATGTAGACTCCTGCCTTTCAATGAACCTATCCCACCAACATGTATCTCTCTCCAGTTTAGTAATGCTCTGAGGTGGACAATAAAGAAAAACTTGAACGGAATGACTGAATAAAGAATTTTTAAAGTAGCTCAAAACAGTTAACTTAACCAAAAAAGCTTGATTGTATTGATGAGAATATTTGTAAAATGTTAATTTCAATGTGCTTATCATGGTTGCAAATTGCAAACCCTACATTTCTTTATATCTCTAATGTTTCAAGGAAAATAGCCCACTGAGGAGTGTTGCTTAGTTATGCACTTAGTAACCTCCAACCCAATTGGAGACCAAGGGATCTCTGGCTGGACTCTTGATCACTTGGGAACCGTCAGTCGATAAACTACTGCCAAAGGTTTGTGTGTATGTGTGTGTCAGTGTCTGCATCCTCCCATTTGGAAAAGGGAGGCAGCAGTGTGCAGCACTAGAATCTAAGACACCACTCGATCTGGAAGAGCCTCAGGGACCCTTCTCATCCCAGCCGGTTTTTTTTCTTTTCCCAAGGTTCATGCCCAGACTCTCTTATTGCTGGGAGGCTCCCAGAGGAAACACATGGGCTGTTTAAACACAGCCAGACATTAGACTGGACCCTATTGCTGCCAGGGGAACACTTCCTATATCCACATGTAACATGTCATAAAATCTGTCTGACTCACGCTGCCACAGATAGCAGGAGTCAAATGGGTTCAGCCATCACAGGCAACTCTATAAACAGTGCAGCTACTTACTGTTTGCTTTCAAACCAATATAGGTTACCTAGTAACCTCATTCAAACCTCTTACTTCCTGGCTTTTACACAGTGGCTTGTATAATTTATTTTCCTAAAATGTCAATTTTCTCTAAAATGTTGGTATTCTTCCCTCACACAGACACAGATTCACAGCGATTTCACATTCATCACTGAAATGTGCCTGTAAAGTACAGAGCAGAAAAAGCAGTAGATAGCCTAAAACAAACACAAGTCAGGATTGTGTTGATTTACAATATGTCACTTCTACTACTTACCACTTTTTGCAAGCCATCAATGAGGTTACTGACGACAACACGTAGGCCTTTGAGCTCCTGGAACATGGTGCTAAGTTCTTCGCAGGAGCGTTCGCACATATCTGCGCCCTCGTCTGTCTTCTGACCTATAACGTTTGTAGTGATGGAGGGACTCACATCCACAATTTCTGTGCTCTCACTCACAATATTAGCATCATCTGGAGGGGCAAAAAAAACAGACATCAGGGTGATTGAGCAAGCAAGCAAATGAATGAGCAACACAGACTGACGATGGAAAACATATTTATCAGATACGATGATTGAAACACAAGGACTCTGATCAGGGAACGGAGCGATTTCCTGTTTTCCTGTAGGCGGCCAAAAGATCACAACAATGCGGTGATTACAGTGTTTATCGAGTTCCCAAAAACAGATGTTCAGTCGGGGGTGTTTGATTCGAAAAATGTATCTGTTTGAAATAGTGACGGTAATCTTTCCACCAGAGATGACAGCAGGGTTGGTTGTGGGAGGGCTGGCATTCACACCACTGTCATAAATCTCCACGACCTTTTACATAAGTGGACACTTCCAATATGAACTTTGCGGAGTGGAGTGACCACACAGATAGATTTACATGGATCTTGTGAAGCTTGTGGTCTTGTCCTTACTGCTGGTCAGTAGCACAGAGGCTAGCTATAGTGTGTGAAAATCCCTTGAGTGGCAGCATTGGTCATTCATTGCTCACACTGAGGGTTTAACGCTAGGAACTCTTCTCCTTAAGTGCATAATGCGAAAGGGAATGCAATCTTACAAACTACAACGTTGTTTGAATGGTATACTGAGGCTAAATGTTGCGTCTTTTTTGCACAATCTGGAAATCTGGAGCAGGAAAAGGCATTTTTGTGGGGTGGAGTTTGTATTAAACCATAAGAAATTATGAGTATCTAACATTTACATTGCCTCAATTTGTTTCCCCAGTTTGTGTCTCAAACCACTTAACTTCAGTTACATCATAAAGAACTTGAATGTGTGATGCCGAAAACAAACAAACAAGACCCATATCAAAGCTCCATGGAATGCCTGTCATTCAGCCAAAGCACACCACATATCTGCAACTGGTTTGGATCTTGCTGTATAAATTGGTGAAGATTAATGGAAGGCTGGGGACTCTAAATCAAGAAGCTGTCCAAATTGCCCAATGATGTCCCACTATAGCCAGTGCTATGTTTTCTTTCCTTTTCAGTCTGCTGGATCCATTCAAAGCTCGGAAGGGGCTTCCCGCTGTGTGTACATGTGAACGCGTGCTAGCTCGTCTGTGAAAGCATTTGCACATTCTTCTCCCTCTGATGGACAGTCTATATTTTCTCCAAGCAGATAGAGGAAAGAATTAAAAAAGAGCACAAGGGTTGGGTAGTTTTAATACTGCTCATTAATGTCCAAAATGAAAGATTTTATGAGTGTGGGTTGTGTGGGTTTATGAGTGACTTTTGGCTTTACGTGCAGAACCTTGACTGGTACCAGCCAGCATGTAGAAAACTTCCAGGCCTTGGTGACATTAGTTAAAAAAATAAACTCATTCAGCTGGAATTCAACACTGCTGGTGGCAGTGGAAACCAGCAACCTCTCTATCACGCACAAACATGCACACCGCATATGGATTTGCTTTGTCACAGTGAACCAAAGACACTGTTTCGAGATCTGGTGACCCTTTAGCTTTTTAGTTGCAGCCGCTGTTCGTGTGAACCCCCACTGAGGATCATGAGATACTATCCTTATGCAAGCAAAGCTTCAGCTGAGAAAAGCAACCCAATCAGCCAATTCATGACTTCATTGTGTCTATGTGTGTGTTTGTGCTTGTGTGTGCAGCTGGAAGTGGAAGCTCCCCACTCTGCAGTTTAGCATTTACTTTCTCTTTTCTCTTTTCTTTCCCAGGGCATTATCCCGAGTCCCCTGCCAATGGAAATAAATGTAAGCATCTGTATCTCCTTTTGCTCACCAGGCACACTACTCGACCTCAAGCCACTGCATCGACACTGCTGTTTCCGTACACATGAAGTAATCGTGGGAGATCTTGCCATATATCAAATCTGCAAGCTTTTTGACCCACTTCATACAAAGGAAGTCAACTGAGAATGCTAAAACGTTTAGTCTGGAAAGTTGCTGTGGTTGATACTTAACAAAACACAGATACCATGCATGGGAGGATTGCATGTGAAAGAGTTTCCCAATCACATCTGTAAGGTATAAGGCTTGAAACAGTTTGCAAATGTAATTATTCTGACTCATCATTTGGCTTATGAAAATGACACTGACAGAGTATGGCAGAAACTTTAGGGCGAATGATGATTTAAACACCTTAAAGATAACCACAGAAAAAGATTCCACTCTTACCTTGTTTAGTGACCTCACAGTCTCTGCTCAGCAGGACGTCGTCCACTGTGGTGTCAAAGATGAAACGCACGTTCTGCAGAAGGCCCTGTTTGGTAAGAAAAAATGTGTGACTACTGCGGTTACAGTCTCTGTTACATATTTTGGCTACTTTGGCATATTATAGAAGTGACATACATCTATTTTCTATACCCACTTACTCCTATTCAAGCATGCATTGGGAAACAGTCTAATAGACAAACACATTCCCACACATGAAGTTCACTCTTGACCTTGTCATACACATTCACACTGATTTTTACTCACAAGGGGCAATTTAGAGTCTAAATTTAGAGTCCTTTCCACACAGAAAGACTGGGCAACACTGAGCCACTCTGCCACACTTTGAAGAGGGAGTACGTCAGTCTCTACTTCTGGAAACTGTTGCTTTAAATGAGCTTTTATTATACTGTATGCATAATTAAGACACAAATTTAGCTTCTTGTAACTTATAAGAGGTGACAAAGTATTGTAAATTTCCCAGCATAGTGAGATGAGTCCCAAAGGGACACAAGTAGAAAGGCAACTAAAGATCCTTGGAAATCCTTGTCTAGCTACCAAAACGCCATAGTCTCTGTCTTACCCTGAAGTGGTTCTCCCGGATGGATCCCTTCGCAACATACATGCGGCTGCCCTCAGTCTGCAGGTGCTCATAGAAAGGCTCATCTAGGATGAAGCTGTCTATCAGGCTGCAGCCCACAAACAGGTTTGCATTTTCCCCATGTACATGAAGTGTGATGTTCTTCCACTGTGAGTCAGACAGGTCCACATCCTCGAATGAAACCACATTCTGCGAGCCGTCCACCCAGTATACTAGGTCCAGAGTGTTGGCCCGTCCGTTGGACACAATCTCAAACTGCCGCCGGCCATCAGGGCCCTCCAAACCAATCAGGGTGCCCCGTGAGGCGCGGTCCTGGCGTATGCTGGCACTGAACACAAAGCCCTCATTGTTTTGGATCTGTCGTAGTATTTGTTTTAGTATAGGGGGGCTCACTGGGGGCAGGTGGTCGAAGCGGATGAAGCGGTAAGCGGGGGCATCCGAGTCTTGGCCCCGGAACTGTTTGGCCCCCAGAGTCCTGCGTGTGATGTGGCTGATTTCAAATAAGTCAAATGATGTCTCGTCCTCCTGCTCGCCATCTACAAATAAGACAAGAAGAAATGCAAGTCACCAGTTATTTTAGGGAAAAAGAAGAGTTCACAAGCCCCCCCCTTTTTTTAAAAAAGAGGGCAAAATGTTTAGTCCTCAGTTTCATCTTTTCACTTTAAAAACACTTGATTGGGGGGGGGGTTACTAAATCATGAATAACTATCAATATTATTATTAGTCAGCATAGCAGTAATTTACAAGTTTTCCACTTACCTTGAGTTAATGCCTGGAGGAAATTAAATGATAAGAGCAGCAAGAACAGACTTCTCCTGAGTATCATATCTCCTTCAAAAAACAACAGAAATGCTTCTGATTAGTTTTTATGTCCCTCTTGTCTTTTTGCGACATACTTAGGCCACACAAATATTTGAAAAAAATCTGCATAAAGCTAAATACTAATGTTTCAAATTAAGATAAAAGAATTCCGGCATCATATCTGACTGTTCAGGAATAAAATCGCCATCAGCTTTTCAGTTTTATCTTTTAGTGATACCAGTCAACAAGTAATGAATTACTTGAATTCACGTGTCTCCTACGTTATGTCTCCATACAAGTTCAACAATAAACCGGCTGTTGTGCGGTCCATGTAACTTACCTGACGAATGGAGTTTTTATTTATTTTTTAATTCAGACAGATATCCCGACAACAAGAAAATAAAAAAGTTGAACTCGGTAGAAAAAAAGATACAGACGATTTGAGCCGATGATGAAATGAATGAGAAGTGGTATCTCCAGTTAACGTCGTGCGTAAAACCCGTAAAGTCCACTTTGGTTCACAACATCCACAGTCTGGAGGACTTCAGGCACAACAGTGACTGCAGCACACAACGCCCTCCCTCCTTATATAGAGGCTCGCAGACAGCCTGTCAGTCAAACTCTTGGGTATGAACAGTTTGAGGTCGGTTGTTAAGAGACAGAGTTACATAATTATCTTCCGATGGCGTCATTTTCTTATCCGTGCTCTCACATACACTGAGGCTGGATGATTTGTGAGCCCTCCCCTCCTCTCCCTCACCGTGATGCCCACCATCCCCTAACTATCAAACCCACCTTCCCTCTGTGTCTGGAGCTAATTCACATTCACTGGGTTAGAGAGGTGGAAGGATGTGGGCTGTTTTACTCTGTGGGGGAAATGTTATGGTGACAAAGAAATCAAAACCATATTTAATAGCGCTGTAGGTACACTTCATAAAGGTGGTGCTGTACCAGTAATAACAGCATATTTATAATAAGATTTTTAAATATGATTTGTAGGGTACCTATAAAACAGAGCTCTGATGGCCACTTTCCTGAATATTATATGCTAAAAACTCTACAAGAGCATAAAGTAAAGATTTTGAATAATATAGGTAACTGTATTTAGACTAAAATAGTGTTATAATTCAAAACTTATAAAATATTAATAACTCAAAGTGAGAATCCCAACTATGTCTGCAATGTGAGACTAAAAAAGAACATGAAAATGACCTCCAATACAATTGATACTTTGGATGCTTCCACTTTGTTGGCAAGCAGAGTCTTGCGTCTGGAGATCATCCGTTTTTTGCCAAGGCTTCCCTCTGCGGTGTCAGGGAAAGACAAGCTGATACAACGTCTCTTTCTTGGAGCCCCGTTAGAGGGTTCATAGGGCTGGATGTGGGTAGGCCTTTGTGTACCAATAGGATACGTCTCAGGGGTGGTTTTCAATAATTGGAAATGTGCATTACATTCAGAAGGAAAGGGGGGGCATTTTCTTACCAAATGGGGCAATTGCCTTTCAACAACATGGATTCACTAACCTGACAGAAATTAGTAGTGAACGGTTAGTCAGACATACAAGAGTATGATGATGTGCTTGCTGATTATAAAAGCATTCTGCAGTGACCAGAGAACATCAGATTAAAATTATCCGAGGTGGAAAAAGTTGAAATACTCCACAGACTTGGTATCGGTAGTGCAACTGTTGAAAGGTGCTATACAACTGTCAGTTTTAGTGTCAAAATTTGCACAGTTTCACTTTTTTGTTTTTTTTTTTTACAATTTTTCTGGGTCATCTGGATCACACCACAATCCACTGCTTATGTAGTACGCAGCAGAGATCCACACACAAACGTGGACTATTAATGCTACAAACACCAGAGATCGGGAGGAGTCATGAAATGAAGGTGATGGATGTCAGTTGATAAACAACTATAGTTTCCAGTTCTTTTCTCCAAGCTGTGACTTCACCACAGAGGTTTATGTGTTTTTAACAAAAAATCAGTTCAGTGTGACTCAGGAGCACACTCCAAAAAGGAAATCTGGCACCTGAAATGTTTAAAGTACTGAGAACTGGAGAGAGTGACACATGTAACATGCAAATGTCAGATCCTTTGAAAAATACAATAGTTTTGGGAATGATGAAAATAAAGAAGTTGGGCAGAAATGGTCAGTTTAGTGAATATTTACTTCAAATAGCCCCTTTAAATTGATCATGCCAAACACTGAGTAATGCCAATGAAAGAAATTTGGCCACAATGGCTGGCATTGTAAAATATCCTTGCATAATCTCCCAAATGGAATGACAGTTCCGTTTGCATGACAATTGCACTATAATGTACAATATATATTTCTATATATCTGCTAAATATCTGGAGAGAAGCAGCCTTTTCTTTGGATGTTGGTCTCCTCACTTACTAAATTATGGCAATTGCTATAGCCTCCAGTTTGTTACTGTTTCTTTCAGAATATTTCAGTCTTGGCAAATCAAATCAAAACTTAATATATAAACTAAAATTTCTAAAATGAAGCATAGCATTAGTTCAGGCAGAGCCCTAAAGTCACGCTTGCATAATGTGATTGGCATCATTTGTTAGCAATATGCTTCACTATATTTGGCTCATTCCCAGCTGTGTGTCAAGTAATGTCCAGTCATACTCATGAAGGTGTACAGACATTATAACCTCAAACTATACAGCTGAATACGCTCATGCCACCACCATTTGCTGCTGCAGCTGCCTCCACCACCCCGACCTCCTCCTTATGTGGTATTTTGTGTTGTGGGGATGGAAGAGTTTGCCGGTTGATTGGTCCCTAACCCTAACCCAGACTGAAATATCTGACGATGAGGTTGACAAATGTGCTTTTAAATGAAATGCCAACAACACTTTAATGGATTGCCATGAAATTTGGCTTACACTCAGGAGGAACTGTAATGACTTAATCTAGCGCCATCATCAGGTCACAGTGTCCCAATACTTTGTTTCATGACTATATACCTGCAAAACTAATGATATTCCTATCAGCCTCATCTGTACTTTGAGTTTAGTGCAAACATTAGCATGCTTATATGCTCATACTAAGAAGGGAAAGGTGGTATTATACCTGCAAAACATCAGCATGTTAACATTGTCATTGTGAGCATGTTAGCGTGCTGACATTAGTAGGCCTGTTTCGCTAGAAGCACCCCTGTGCTATAAATACAGCCACACAAAGCTGCTATGACTGCAGACAATTGTTAAGTGATGCTGCCTAAAAAAGAAAGATTGGAGTTTCAGGCGTTTTCTTCAAGAGTTCTCACAATAGTAATTTTCACTGTCAAAATATTATAGTGCTTCCTTTGCCAAACACAGGTCAGTTAAATTCTGCCGTCTCTGACTTCATTTGTTTTTGTCTCTTCTCTCAATTTAAACACTTGTCTGCTCTAGCTTATTCTCTTTCTGCAAACTTTAGGCAAAATTATTCTTCCTACTATGCACGTTCATTTGACCTGATGAAATGTTTATTGTTTGTATGGAGCCGCATCAAAGCAACCACCAGTCAAAGCCTCTGCAATGCAGAAAGATATGGAAAACTGAGATAGTTCTAGAAAAGACATATATATCCACTAGCACAATAACGTAATAAACAATGTCAGTTACAAATTTCATGACAACCCCTCCGCACGGGTGCATCTACTGGCTCATGCGATGCCATTTTGGAACACTTCAGTGTCTTTTCTGAAATATCACTGGAATGTCCTGCCTGCTAATCCTGTCTAAAAGTTCTGACCTCATTTCAAATACAGGTCATACTGAGCATTTCCTTTCATACTGAGATTGTTACAAGTAGAAATTTACGACAGCATTTGAATCAGATCTCTTTTCACAGAACGCAGCTTCATGAATTGCTCTCATAGGTTTTGTGAGGCAATTGAGAAGTCAACAGGGGAGCATGAAAACTGCTGAAAACATTCCAGCTGATCTGTACACCATCATACTTTCTGTCTTTGAAGGATATTCTAACTGTGTATTGACACACGAATGCTGTTCACAAGTCATCCTACACAAACTGGGACTTGCATGACAATAAGGTATTACTAGATAATATATATTGTCTAAACAGTCATGTATGTAACAACCAAAAAGAAGAACCTGCAAAAACTAGTACTTGTTTCCTGGATACCACATGTTTGCTTTCAAACTAATTCCAATTTTCATATAAAATGGCTCACATATCTTGGCTTAGACCAGGCATTACATCAGATAGCCAATGTTTGATTAGTACTCCTCTCAGAGGTTTATGTGACCTATGTGGGTGGGATTTGTTGATACATGATTTGTGAACATAACACAACTGAATATTTCCTGGGTGATATTATGGTTGGGATCATAACAGCATTAGGAGAACACCTCAATATTATTATCACAAAGAGAACAAAATCGGATGATGATGCTCAAAATGTAGATTTGCCAAACCTTTGTTTGTGTGCTTAGCCAATATCCTAAGCGGAAGGATGAACAGAGGGAATCTTGTTTACGTCCTTTGTTGCCTGCAGAACTGTTGGAGGATGGCAGGCTGTGAGAACCACATTAATTGCCTGCTGGTTGCTCATGTTCAGCCAGGGTAAAACACTGCCAGCCTTATGCAATGTTGCTTGTCATAGTGATGTAATGAGGCCTCAGTCAATCCAGTGGGCTAAGACTAATTCCCAGATGTGTATTTCAACTGCTGGAACACAAGCAAATGTCCCCCAAATTGCAGGTCTGTAATACAAGGTTGAGTTTTGAAGTTTAAATAAATGTGAGATACGGCATAAAACGTAGTGTTTCTCTAAATATACTTTGACTCATTTAGGTTAATGGGTGGGGGATTACATTAGGACAATCACCATTTCGCTTCCACCCTCTTCTCACAATTGTATTTTCATTTCGGAGATACAATCGTTTGATAATAACTTCCAGATTCCCATTTTCCTCCTTGGGCTGATGGGACGTGTAGAGTTATGGCAGAGAAGTAAGATATATTGAGCAAATGTATAAGAGCTTAAGAACTGAGAGGGCTCATTTTACAGCAAACGTGTGCAAGTATTACTGAGAAATCTAGAGGGAACAACAAGGGGGAACCTGGAAAAAGATTAATGCGTATGGACAGTGAAAGCAAGCACCATGAACAGTGTTGTGTGTGTGAGAGAGAGAGAACAAAGTGAGAGTGAGATCTTTTCAGTGTAGCGGAGAGGAGGAGGAGGAGCTCTGGCCTTGGGTCCCTGGGCACAGAAGGTGCTGCAGCATAACTGAAGTTTCACTGCCTATACAAACTCATCATGCATTGTTGTGACTCAAGGAGGTGAACTAAACAAATGTATGTTCAAGTTAATGATTACGTTAAAGTACCTTATCTATTTCACACTAAACTTTCCATTTTTTGCTACTTTATACTTGTACTCCCTACATTTAGGTACATATTATACTCTTTTAGTTTATTAGGTAATTGTAGTTTCAAGTTACTTTGCAAATTAAGATTTTAAACACAATGCTTAGAGTAAATTGTTTCCAAGTCCATAAGACAATTAAAACTGCTATTAAAATAAACTTCACCTGGACCAGCTAAATTAAAATAAATGCTTACACATGAATTCATCAATAACAATAATCCAATACTGTAATAAAGTACATAATAATATAATACTGACAAGGGTCACTCAGCCTGTATAATGAGTACTTGCATTTTAGATACTTTAAGCTGCAAATACTTCACTAGTTTAACTTAAATCTGCAGTAATCAATATTTAACAACTGATCAAATAACTTTGTGTAATGTAAAAGGGGTCCCTAGTAATGACAAAAACACAGAGAATGATTATACGCTGCAGGTCCTATCAGAGCCACACAACATTATAGCATCTTTCAGCTCATTGTTTCAGTTTTTACTGCTCACAACTTTACTGGTCAGTTTTACTCACAGATCTTAACAACTGTATTTCCAGCCACAGCAGGCATCTGTTTTTAGAAGCACTAAAAAAACTCTAATAAACCCACTATAATAGCCCAACACCAAAAGGCAGAAAGACAAAGTTAGTGACTAGCTGGTGAACAAAGTGGGGTATTTGGCAACTAAAGAGCCAGATATTTTCTCAGGAGTTGGTGGAGACCAAAACAGAGCTAAAAGGAGAGTGAATTGTAGACATAAATTTATCACATGGACAGAAATACCACTCCAAGTGACTCATGCTAATGTTTCTCTGTGTCTGCTAGCTATGTAAATAAGCAAATGTTTGCTGATGAGTTTTCCATATCAACTTTATAAGGTGTGAATGTTGTGTTTACAGCTTGCTGCACTGCTACCAAGTAGACAAATATCAATTAATGAGGTGAGCTGTTGTGGGAAATGGTGGTGGAAACATATGTTGCAACCACTGCTGCCAGTTCGCAGCTGCCAGTTAAAGCTAAAAATTTATGTATGGTGTCATTTCGACACCAAAATATGGGAGAATAGGGCCCAATTTTAAAAATACACAAATTATCCTTTAAGAATATATCAGGAATTAGAGGATTCATGTCTCAGCAAGATTTAGAAAAACGTGTCCATGCACTTATCTTCAGTAGGCTAGACTACTGTAACGCTAGTTATTCATATCTTGCACTGCACATGTCATTTTTATTCTTCTGGATAGGTTATTTTTATCTTCTATTTAATTTTACTATTTTAAATGTCTTTTTATGTTTCCTTGATTTTTTTCTTAATGCCTTTTATTTCATCTGTAAAGCACTTGGAATTGCCTTGTTGTTAAAAGGTGCTATACAAATAAACTTGCCTTGGCTTATACTGTGTTCCTGGTTCTCTCCAGTCAGCCATTGAGAAATTGCAGCTCTCCTTTAATGCAAGATTCCTGTATAAATCTCAAATTAGGCCTCAATGAAAATAAAACACAAGTTCATGCTGTTTTCAAATCCAGAGATATGGATTATAATCATTTCCATATCTCCAAGCTTACTGGTTTATATATTGAGATCACAGATTACAGAAACTTTGGCACCTGTCTCGATGGGAAACTCACATTAAATATCACGTAGGAATGCTTGTTAGTAGTTTATGACAAAAGCTTGGCTTTTTGTCCAGAAATGAACCCAGAATTACCCTGCGGTGTAAAAAGAGGATTGTTGAAGCAGTTCTCCTCTCGGCTGTAAAATATGGGGATGTCATATATCAACATGCTGCGGCCATCCTACTATTTTGCCAACAGGTTTTTCACTGGATGACCACTGCATTCTATCCGATAAAGTTGGCTGGCCTTCCCTGCCCGAGAGACGTAATAACTATTGGCATTATTTATCTGCAAATCCCTTATTGGAAACTTGCCATTGTATATTTCACCTTTCGCTCCTCTAGCACTATGACCCAGATTAGTAAAAAAACTTCCCTTGCTCCCAGTGCAACAATCTCATGGAACAGCCTGCAGTGTCAAAATTAAAACACTCACACTTCTCTACAACTTCAAGAACACTCTCATTAACTGTTCTCTACCTGCTTTTGACTGCTTTTCGCCTACACATTAGATTATGATTTCTGTCTTAAATATTTGTCTGTCCACTTTGGATTTTCATGGGATTTGTTGACAATAAGAAAAATACAGAATATCACAAGACTCACCCTTGTCCATCACCCTTTTTATCCTTTTTCCCCTCCCAAAATGGGATAATCATCTGCTGCTGGCACAGTAATAAAAATGAAGCACTTTTTTTTTACATATTGTCAAGTTGAGAAAAGAATGTACTTTTTTGGATTTTGACACACGAGCAAGCTCATTGAAAACAAACTGAGGATAGGTGCAGTTAGAAGGAATGATGTGCTGAAGAATACCAAATGTTCCAGAGGAGTATTTCCTGCTCATTATTGACTCCAGGTTTTGTAGCTGGCACCCTGCTTCTATCTGTACACTGAATGTTTTAGCAGTCAGGGTGAGTGTGATGCAGCCATGGTGAAGAAATAACATTTGTCTACATCCCTGGAATAGAACTGGTGTTCATTCGAAGGTATGAAAACCTGGCACAATATGACATGGAGTAAGATCACAACCTGAAGTTATTCCTCAAATTTTAAGTTAGTCAGGCATGTGATAGCCATGGTTAGTTGGCAACCACACAACCTGAAAACCAAGGTCAAGTAAAGAATGATAGATGACATATTTGAGCTTTTATATTGCTCGCTTTGATGTGTTTTTAAACACTGCTGGCACGCTAAACCTTAGCAGTGAGTCTGATCACATCATTCTCTTCAGAGCTTTTTTTGTTGTTTGTTCATTTAATGGCAAAAGTAAAAGATCAAGAATCAAAGCTAAGTTTTACGTAACAACAGTGATATCACAAATTGATAGCAGAAAGATTACCAAGCTACATGCAGAACCGAATCCATGCACGAAAGTGAGTTTCAACCCCATGTGCTGTTTATTCTCCAGCTTGGTTAAACACGATTAGACAGGAAAACATAAAATTGCCTCTTGGTGGAAATAAATTCAGTCATAAAAACAAAGGAATTTGCTAATGGTAGAGGTTGATGTTGAAATGCTATCTTTGAGTCAGTGAAAGGTTGGAGTTTAGGTTGATGGAGTGAGTTAATGAACTTGAGAAATGTGCAGAGACATGATGGTTTATACTCAGATGCCAAACTATCATCTCATCTCACTCTTGCACCTTGGCTTAATAGAGCTGGCGAAATATCTTAACGACACGAAGACCTTGAAGAAAGACTGCACTTATCAAACTGGTCCTTCAACTCAAATGAAAACTTGGAACGACCTTTTCTGCAGCACAGACCTCATCATGCAGCATTTGTTTGGACTCAAATGTAGCTTCGATGGGTCTTTGCTGAAGAGGACTAGAGGATGAATTAAAGAAGGACACTGCTCATTTTATTTTTATTTAAAGATCAAGATTGTTATTCAAAGAGTTTCTATTTTAAGGGATTTCAAAAGCTCGACGGGGTTCCTAAGTGGTCCCAGTCTCGTTCAGTTATCTGGCACCTTGTGTTACGTGCTTCTGTTTTCCCCATTTTTCCCGCTCACTCCATGAGGGTCTTGTGTTGATTTATCTGAGTGTTAAGCACTCAAATGTTTATGTCTTGTACCCTGGAAGACACCATCTGCTACTAATCGGTATTTTAGTCGTCATCTGCATGCAGCAGCCCAGAACATCTCGGGACAGAGTCAAGTACAAAGACGCTGATTTCCCTTTCTGGCTCTTCCTGTGTGGCTCCATCTGGATATTTCACCAACCAATACGTACTAGTCACTCTCCTGCTAGGATCCAAGTTCATCCTTTACACGTTACCTCGTATGCAGTAGTCAGAAAGAGTTACTGTAAAAGTTACTGAACACTGGGACATGTGCTGTATCGTTCAAGCCAAAAATATGACTGTGTGACTTGTAGACTACAGAAGGAGGAACACAGGCCGGCTAACAAATTTGTTTTTCAACATATTCACAAAGAAGTGTATGTGAATAGTAACATGTGTATGATAAGAGGGAAAATGTTCTACATGCAGACATGAAAGAAGAAAGTGGTTTCATATTCAGTGGTGCTTTCATCTCTAACCTTAACCCTGTTGCTAATGTAAAAATTCATGTACAGTGATTTAATTTTGGTGACATCATTGGTGCTATGCAGTGCTCACTGCAGTGGTGTTTTCGCACAGCTCTTATTTTTGATGCTACAGTGACAGTGCATAAAATGATCAGACCACATTTTTTTTTGCCTTGGTCATTATATACACATAAATTTTTGGCCTGAGTTGGCCGAGTGACATGGCAGACATAGCTTGCCGTCTTTCATGACTCAAGGAGGCGCCGTGGACCGACTCTACTGTTCCACCTGACAGCCCCAACAGCATTATGCCTCTTTTGCTTCACCATGTTTACAGTTGTGTGTGCATTAGTGCTCTATGCTCCTGTGGGTCAGCCTCATGCAACCCGTCAAAGTTGTCAAGCTTTGGCAAAAAACAGTCCCATGCAAGTATTTCGGACAGTTTGAACATTGTGAGTTGTCCCAGATGCTGCCTCAACTGACTTCCACTATCTAACTAACTAATACTACATGGGATGAGAAAGCACCCATCGTTCAGATTTTTCCGGATACTCCATGTCTTTCATGACAGACCATTTTCAGGCGGTCATTTTATGATATTCAGAAAAGCTTTGCGTAAGACTTGCTTGAGTCACAGCTGTATGACAACACACTTTGACACGTGCACAAATATTCCCCTAACTTGACTTTGACTTGCACTGTGTGCATGAAAACAAAGGAACACAGATGCTCAGAGATCTTTGGGGGATCAATAAATTGCATGTGTCTCATGATGTATATCTTGGTTTTCTTCATATAACCTACTCATAAGAGAAAGTGAAGGCCTACAGTCAGCTCAGGGCACAATGAACTACCTTTACACACACACACACACACACTTGAGAGGCCGGCATGACTATGTTTGAGTTGTAGATAATGATGAGATGCAAAATAAACAAGCTGAGGTCTATACTGTTTCGTCCTCCAATGTGACACTCCGTTCAGTGCTGTCACATATCAGGCGTTCTAGTACTCTGCCAAGTTGGATGCAGACTAAGTTCTCTCCTCTCAACCTCTGTCAAATTGAATGACAAAGTATTGTGAGGGATCAAACTTTGGACCATATTGTGTTAAGATGTACGGGTGTGGCTATTATTTGCAAGTTTAAACACGTCATTCTTTACTGGTGAGATCAATACAGGGAGTGCACCCAGCACAACTTCACACAGACAAGGAATGTGCGTGTGCACCAATATATCACTTTGGTTTGTGAATGTGTGCTCACTGAATTTGAATAGCGGGTTAATTCATTCAAGAGGAGATAAACGAACTAAGACACACACACACACACACACACACACACACACACCCCATGTTAAAATGGAGAAAGAACATGGCTACATAAATTTACTCAAAAGACAATTTAGTATGTTTTGTTCCAGTGGAAAGTCTCAGGAACACTAAAGCTCAGCGTGACAAGGCAGACTCAACCTTGCCAGTGCATACCTATCTTTGTGGAGTAAAAAGCATGCGCACACACACAAATACATAATATGGTGAATGACAAAAGAACAGACACCACCCCATAAATCCTATGCAGCCTCAGCACTGCTTTCTTTAATGTATAACACAGTTTTTGTGATAGGAAACCGGGCCACTTCAAAGCTATATTTCATCTGACCTAGCTGAGTCTGGTGGTGCACAGAGAGCTATCTTCACAGGCAGTCTGCCTTGGTATCAATTAAAGCACTCCAGTCCAAAAAGAGAGAGTAAATCAAACGCAGAATATTGGACATGGGACAAGGCTGAGATGAGCAGTCTCCTGAGAATTCGCCTCTGTCTGAGGGAGTTAAGACAAGGCAGCCTATCAGTGGATTTTTCAGCATCAGCGTCAGATAATACATCAAATCCAATATCTTTTCCTAATGGACGGGGAATGAGTGACGCTGAAATGTCATTCCATTACAGATAGGTAGAGTTTTCCTTCAGCTTCTCCTAAGACAGCTGTGGGTTAGAACATGACGACAGTGATAATGGCAGCATAATAGGAAACAGGAAAAAGTTTTTTTCTGAGAAAGAAAAAATAAAAATTGTGCCCCGACCTCCACCATTAAGGAAAATAAAGCGAGTGAAATGTAATTAGTTATTAACTATGGGATTATTATACTTATCAAACTGAGAGTGAAGAAGCTTAATATTAAACATAAAAGCATACAAGATGTAGTTTCCAGCAGTTACTTTGGTATTGCATATAAACCTTTTGATTGTTGACGTGATCCTAAACAAAAATGCACTACCAATTCTTTTTATTTAATTATTCAAATTGATCATATTTAAGATAAACCCATTGACATGTATTGTGCAATTTTCAAGGGGGTCCTAAAATAAAAGAACAAAACCATACAAAACAACACAACAAAAAATGCAAAAGAAAAACTAGAAAAGCAATTCTTGAAGAAATTACAGTGTGAATACTATCTGTTGAAGGGCTTGCGCAAAACTGACATTTTTAAATAATTAAATTAAATAAGCAAATATGCAGGAGTTAAGTTATTATAGTTATTCCAATCCAATAAAAGTTTATTTAATTTTATTAATGTCCTTAAAGGAAAAGAGGGCCTTAACTAAGAGCACCTTAATGAGTAATCTAAAGCATAATTGATTGATTGATATATTTATTTCAAACATGTAAAAAAAAACAAAAAAAACAAAAAACAATTTAAAATAAGCATACATTCAAATTAACACAAAAACAACAACAACTAAAGAAACCTAAAAATTTTTAGCAACCAAACATATGATTGCCAATAAAAGAAAACTTTATTTATATGTTTGAAAGGGGGTAGGAAGAAGTAAAACTTATATACTCCTACCCCTTCTAATCTCTATAATGAACAAAGAATTTGTTTTGGATATGAATCATTAAATGAATGCATTTGAAAAGAAGTTGATACTAGTGAAAGTGTC
Source organism: Micropterus dolomieu (assembly GCF_021292245.1). Classification (NCBI taxonomy): domain Eukaryota; kingdom Metazoa; phylum Chordata; class Actinopteri; order Centrarchiformes; family Centrarchidae; genus Micropterus; species Micropterus dolomieu. The sequence continues at coordinate 11,155,406 of NC_060164.1, read as the reverse complement.
GTCTTGTGTCAAGAGGGAGCGATCCTAAAAAATTCTAATACAAAACTATTATAGATGACATGATGACATTGAGAGGAAGCTCACAACCATGGTAAAATGCTGAATGGTAAAGTCATATTGCATGCAAAAAGTCTTGAATACATGATATATATATATTTTTTTGTTTTGTTTAAGTTTCATTGTATACAATACATTGTAGTATATATATAATAGTTCCTACTATAGGCCTAACTATTAAAAATCAGAAAAAAGTGGTCATAAAGTAGAACATCTTACATCCAGTAACATACACATACCATGTAGAAAACAGACAAAACTTTACAACAAAGAATTTCCACAGACATCTAACCAAGATGTACCAATTTCTTCACCATGAACCTTTAGCAGCGATGTAGCCCTTTTAAATCTCCTACTTTCTTATTGTGTTCTAGTACAGTCGAGTGTAGCTGACATTTTGTTGGGACTGAGGTACAGAAGAGTAAATGTACAGCTCAAACAATGTGGACGGGTGTGTCAGTATGAACAGTAGTAGCATCTGTGTGTCTGGCAGCCAAAGAGGTTGCACCCAGTTGATGTCATAGCTATGTGTGCTGATCTGTTAAGTAGTGGTCACACAGCCTGTGATATAGAAGTACATCTGTTCCACATACTGAACCAAAAAAATCTGATGCTTGACCGTCCAAAATGTGGACAAATGGATGGGAATAACTACTGATAAAATTGTTTTTGGCACGTTCAGCTGTAATTATCTGTAATTGAGTATATTTTGCATCACCATAATGTAGCTGACTGAATCTCAGTTAAAAGAAAAGCGGTCTAATGATGTACATGCTGGAAGTTTAACAAAGATGAGCGCTGGAATGGGTGACTCATTTCGACAATTTGAAGCACAGAAGTAGAAGAACACATATAACAAGTAAAACAAAACCTCTTTAAACTTGTATCTATTTTTGATCTTTATATAATCAACAACTAAAAACAAAACCCTTTCGTTCTCCTTTCCCAGTAAAATCCTAGCCAGGGGGGTGGAACTGCTTTAATAAAACCTGCATGCTCTTTGCAGCAGCCTGCTGTAATTACGCCGTCATGTTGGCGACGCTATGCACAGCAGCACCGGTGTCAAGAGACAGACGGGGCCCCACTGCTGGACTGAAACTGTCTCAGCTTCCCATCCAGGGTCCCAGTCAGCAGCTAAGACAGACAGAGAAAAAAAATTACATCACGTTTAGCTTGTGGATGATATTTCCCAGGAACTGTGTCACACATCACTCTCCTTTTTACGACTCTCTATTTCGAGGACCAAGTTACATAACACGCACCTGCTTCCTTAAAGAAGACTAGCATCACCGAGGTCAAGCTCCGTACTGGGTTTCTAATAGAAATTCCTGATTTTCCATACCTGCCATTTTTCACAAAAAACATGAAGCCTCTGGCCTGATGTTTGTTATATAACTTTGTTTAATCAGACGTGGAGCTTGAGGTTCCTGCCAGTGCTATTCATGGTGAGTCAACTGTTTACAGATTAATAAGGCACCCACACATCAAATAAACATTAACCCCACACCCTGCACACCCCTTTAACTCTCTCACCGACATGTGGATGAGGCACACTGACAAGCACATGTACACAAAACACCTCTTCGCTATATTTTTTAGTGAGAAGGGAAGATTGTCTCATCTGTTTCTATCAGCCAGCAGAGCAGATGAGGGTGAGGGAGCATTACCTCAACACTCTGACAGCCAGTAAGCTGCAATAGCAACACAAAACCCCTGGGATTCAGAATGAGGCTTGTGATACATATTCATATCTGCAGCTGCTCAAAGTATATATGATTTGATGGGACAATCATATTTCAAGATAGTTTTATTTTTACAATACTTTATTTTCAAGCACATGTGGTGTGTAAGACCAGGGAACGCAACAAACCATTTCAAATCTTTTTCATACTACTTCAAGACAAGGTTATTTGTACTACCCTTAATCCCACTTAGGGACTTAAAGGACTCCACACATCCTACATTCTGAAAAATAAATGAAAACAACCCAACAAATTGCAAACCAAATGGGAATGTTTGGGTAAATGTGCCAATCTGCTGTGAAGCATTAATGTCATTTATGGTGATTTCAGAGATTTTTTAGTTGGTTGTAAAGACAGAGTATCTTTTTAAAGTATACTAACAGCAGGAATCTTGGAGCACAAAGATTTGCCAAGCAGTGATAAAAAACACATTTGGTACAACAATAGTCCAACATTTTTTCCCATGTACTAAAGCAGTTTTATGGAGAAATGATCTTTTACCAGCAAGACAATGCCTGTGCCGGGAAAGGGAGTCAGAATAGTTGAGGTCTGAGGATGACACATACAACAGAGACATACAATGACACTGGGGTGTATTCACTCTTCCTTTGATGGGTGATCATTACAGCCTCTATCCTACAGACACACAGAAGATTTCCAGGGGTGTGTATGGTGCCCAAAGACAAGAGGATTTCTCCAGAACACCTACATAAGTGTGTTTTTTAGCATTTAAAAATATTTTTGATTTCCCCACGAAATACAAACAGACTGACAGATAATCTCACTAGCTCTTCCATTTTCAAGGAATTTTCTTTTACCATGTCTCCTGCTCAGTGACCTTAATCAACAATAGCCAACATGTCTGGATCCTGCCCCTGGGCTGCTAAAATAACTATTAAAACTTAAGAGGGTCAGAGAGCAGCTCCATTAGCAACCATAGCTCTCTTCATCAACTGTCACCCAAAACCACTAGACTATGCAATCACCTAGGCATTATACTCCTCACATGCACTGTAGAGTTGAAACAAAATCACAGATTTTCTAAAAAAGTTGATAACAACATTAATGGAATTTTTACGTCAGCACTTCCAGCAAACATCTGCAATCCGGCACATTCCATGTCTGCAACCTTTGACCTTTATTCACTGAGGATTAAGTAAAGCTAAGCCCATGAGGACTGAAGGTTTTGGGCGACCTTCAGGGTCAAAAGTCAGAGCATGTTGCGAGCTGATTCACTGTAGACATTTAGCATGGGGTCATGCTGGGCCTTCACAAGTGAGGTATTTCCTCAACATTCTACTTCTAAGAAACATAGTGTTCATTCGGTTTGATCTCTGTTTAAAGATTTATTTGCAATGTCAGATGTCTTTATGTAATCCAGTTACCATTGATATATAAGTGATTCACAAGCATTTATTTTTCACTTTTCAAAAAAAACCTGGCCTCTAATAATCTTAGACATAGATGAACAAAGTTGAAAATGTGGGCTGCATCTTTTATGATCTTTTTTGTTTTTATATTAAAGAATGTTTAGTATATTAAAAGTCTCATTCAAAATTTTTCAGGAATTTTGAGATCGTAAATCAAAGTGAGAGTTTGCATGGTGTGTCATGTGTGTTACATAATCTAAGTTATAGTCAGGCATGTTGTCTCCATACCGCGGAAAAAAGAACACAAATCAATAGTTCAAAGCAGGAATAAAAATGGCGATTAAGAATGCAATGTGGGTTCAATTTTCAGAGGCGAATGCTTCTGTCCAACACTGGCATTCTGGACAACAGAAAGGTATGAACAATATCTAAGGCTTTGAAGATATGAGAGAGATGTGTTTTCCTTCCCAAAGGACATCATTCATCTGTTGTAGAGCACAGGCTTTACAAATGCAAACAGACCAGGGTGTTCTGTACTGTACATGCTGAGAGGGGAGGGAAAATCCACATGAGAGATGGGAAAGGGAGCAGACAGTCACCAGGGTCACCTGTTTGATGAGCTTACAAGTTCATGAACTGTCAGTAAAAGAAGTGTTTAGTCTGTTGCTCGTGGTGATAGTATTGGTATTGATTTGTGTATATGATCCTGTAGAGCTCTTTTTATTGATATTTGTGCATTCTAGCACAAAGTTTTATTTATACTGCTATTAAAACACACTCCCTATTGTTTCTTTTAATAATCATTATTTTTACATGTAACTATCTTTATTTTTCTCTTAAAAATTAGGAAACTGATAGTAAGTTGACAGTAGTCAAAATTTGTAACTGATAAGGCAATGGCCAGCTATACTGCAAAATAATTAAAGCCATTTTTATTCCGAAACTGTCCAATTCTAATTGAACCGGTGTGAAATTCTTCACAGATTTTTTTCATAAATGTTCAAATAAATTGACAATCTAATCTCAGATCTTATCATATTCATTATTATTGAAGACATAATATTCTATTTAATAATTTAGTTTTTTGTTACTGTCTGTTACTGTTTACTGTAGTTTGCATATCTGGGTTGCCTTATTGCATTAAAGCTGCTCAGACTAAACAAAATGCTGTATGTCATTCCAATTTACAGTGTCATATTTCGGGTATTCAGGCAAAGACTATTAACTAACACCACAACCAACTGAGACTACTGCATGTGAAAGGTTTTGACACAATGCCTCTGCAACTGGACCCAAACTCCTTATTTTCTCACTTCCTGTCTCCAGCTGTGTTGAACACAGGCCAGTTGATTCCAGAGAAGCTGTCTCAGCTCAGTCTGCATCTCACTCTAATGTGACATTCTGGAGCAGACGGCAGAGTACAGCTCTGTATTTGCTGTCTGCTCACTACAGTAAGAAGAGAGCATTTTGCTCTCTGGTGTCAGGCAAAGAGGAAACAAAGTGATAAAATATAAAAAAAGGGACTAGCTTTCAAATGCCAAATGGCCACAAACAAAAAGATACAGTAAAAAGGTCTAGTGGGACGCCAGCTGCATTTTTTTTTTGTCTGCCTGCAATGAGCAAAGATGATACATGTTGACATATGGAGACAAGAGTAAGGGTACTGAGCTTGATAACCAATGAGATGATGCACTCACTGTTCATCTTACTAGTTGGGACGATAGAACATGTTAACTTTTAGAGACAGCTGCTTGTGTCAGCAAGCGGTCACAGTCCTGCACTAACTCCAACACATGAAGGGCAAATGAGGTCCAAAGTACTTGAGGGAAACTTCTTACTTAAAGAGGTGGTATTATGCTATTTGGCTTTTCCCCTCTCCTTTATTGAGTTATGTATCTTTTTTGTGCATGTAACTGGGCTTTTTCACTTTGCAAACCTAAGTCCAGCCCAAAGGGAGTTCCCATCTCCCACAGAAAGCTCTGCTCTGAACCGCTTGAAAACAGCTCGTTTGTAGTTCAGCCCTTCACTTCCTTTACTTGTGACATCACAATGAAAACGCATCATAAAGCTTGCCAAGCGGCTAGCGGGGGTCAGGCACGCCCTCAAACCAAGCTAGTCTGAGCGGAGGCCCTTTGGCTAGACTCGCCTTTGTTTGGTTTTTCATTGTAGAAATGTTGTACATGTACCTGCTTCCAGGTACTTTTTTTCGTATCACCTCACCTCCGTCGAGGTTCCAAGTGAGCTGAGGGATACTAAAATGTGACGTGAAAACACGACAGACAGCTGATTGGTCAGAGAGAATCGTCACTATTCAGTGCATCATCATTGTGTGCACCAGACAGAGGCCAGCAACAGAAAGTTTTATATTTTACAGTGTTCGTATAGAATTTCATCACTAAATCCACTTCTGAGAAGTTTTGAGGTGAGAAATCAACTGTGTAGATTTCGAATATTGACAGTTTTACGAGAAGTGATGGCGGAACAAAAATGTGCTTGAATATTTTCGGAGTTGAGGTGCTCTGCAAGTGGCTGCGGGGGAAGCCTGTACCAACCCGCGGGAGGAGCGTGTGAGGCCGGCCAGCCGCCCGCTCACAGAGCCCTCTGCTCCCGCCGTCACACAGACCGCTGCAGCAACAACGGCAGAGGAAAACACAGCTGGAAGGTTTTCATACCGCTTATCTGTTTTTACATTCTGAGGAATGTTGAAACATTTTAACCTTAAAAAGATAACGCTGTGTGGATCGCTGGTGTGTGTGTCGCATTGAACATTACGTCGTGGCAGTTGTGTGTGGCGTCGCTATGACGACAAGCTACGGACTATCTCTGGGTTCTATCTGCAATGGAAAATGGAGCAGGGCCGAGTAGAGTCGAGTCTGTCGATTTGCGCTATTGTAGCATTTTTCGGCAAGGCAGCATAGATCATCAGAACACCGGCAACAGTTCAACGTTTAGTCCTAAAAGACGATGCAACTCCAACTCTGTTTGCTTTATTGGTTGTGAATTATATTTAAAATAAACAAGGCAATGTAACTTAACATTCTGTTCAAGTGCAGAGTTGTTGTTAACGTTGGCTAACACAGCTAAAGTTATAGCTAACGTTATAATGCTAATGTTACACCCGATGTGAAAGCGACTGAGCAAACGTTCAAATTGTTTGGCCAATTTTTATGTAAAACTGAGTTGAAATATGGTGATTTTTGTAGTGGTTTATGGTAAGATGTGGAACAATGATGTTGTGTGGTTGTGGACTTGAGAGTAACTTTTACCATCTGCTAGGTTATGGTCGCAGTCTGAAGGGGCTTTGATTTGGATCACACTACCTTGTTTCTTACGACCCGCCCTTCTCTGCTTCTGATTGGCTGGTAGTTCTTACCTGGAAACTGCGCATCTGCAACTCCCAACAAAGATTTGTTGATGTCAGAGTGCTGCGGGTTCAGTCTCTTACCCAAGAATACTTTCACAGAAACAAACACACTTGTTAAACAACAGGAAATCTTGCTCACTATGATTCAATGATTCAATGATTCAAGTCTGTATGTTTTCAAACAATTTTTAATTGGATATTTTTAATGTAAGATTACTGAAACTTCTGTTTCTTGTTCTATCTCACACAGGCTCCGCCCTCTACTGGACTCTATGGGTACTACCTCCTCCAATCACACGCACGCACTTGCCCACTGAAATTTTATCGTGCACATAGCCGAAAAAAAGGGGTGACAGAGGGACAGAGGCTGATGCACACCACCAGACCTCCTCCCTCCGTTATGTGTCCAGCATGCAATTATTTGTGTTTCATGTGCACCTCCATCTTCGGCTCAGTGCGTACCGCGCTTTAGTCTCCACAAAACTGCACATTCACCGATGCTAAGCTATGATCCGACCTACGGCCCACACTCGAGAGAGACAGTGGGAGGGCCCGGGTCTTTGCTGCACTAGTCAAACCACTGGGACAGAAGCCCATGTCCCACGTCGCTCTCCTGGTGGTATCCGAGGTAGTAGGACCTGGGCTTCCTCCTTGCTAGCCGGCTGTCCGGCCTGCGCAACGGGTCGCCTACATTGCCTGGCAGCCGAATGAAGGGCTGCTGCCATGACGGTGACACAATGCAGCAATGCGAGCTAACTCTGCGTTCCCCGTGCTCTCACGACAGTGTCCACGGGAACACTGCTAGCTCACTGGCAGTGTTTGTAGATTCTTAAAACACACAACCGCATTGTCAATATATCCTACACCGAACCAGTGCAGCGTTCAGCTGACTAGCTACGACGGCACGAGTCGAGCTAACGCCAATCTAGATCAGATATAGCCGCAGAGACGCAACCAGACAACACGTCTCTTCCAGCGGTGCGGCCTGTGGCACCAGTGGAGAGGAGGATGCCCTGTCCTGACTCGGCAGCTGTGTTGATATTGACTGCTCCACTGACGACGCACTCACGGTGACACTGTTGCACGTTAGGCCGTCATTGGAGCAGCGAGCTGTGGTACGTTCAAGGACACCATGGATCAACAGACCGTGGGGGATTCAAGGACACCACAGAGAAGCAAGCTGTGGTGCATTCAAAGACACCAGGGAGCAACCGGCCCTGGTGTGTTCAGGGAAACTATAGCCCGTTCGACGTTGTCGTTTCCACATGCTGATGATCAAGAAAATGCTGGAGCCAGTGCAGCCCGGCAACTGGTTCACCGCCATCGACCTGACAGACGCATATTTCATGTCGAGGTCACACAGTAATAGGAAATTTCTACACTTCGCCTCTCAGGGGGTAGTCTACAAATACATTAGGCTCCCTGTCAACTACTCGCTAGCCCCCCACACGCTGAGCAGATGCATCGCACTCATGGTCATGGAGAGACTGAAGCCTTGAGTGATCTCCACACAGCCCAGTTGATTTTGCACCTCAACAGCCTGGGGTTGCAATCAACTGGGAAGAGAGCTCCCCCCAGCCACTGGGGGACTGAGTGTCTGGGGATTGTGCTCAACTGCAACACTCCAAGAGCGTATCTGTTGAGACAGGCGCGTCCCTTGGTGGTCCACAGGCTGCAGCAGGGGACAGCTGCGTAAAGCACTGTCAGTGATGCTGCTGTTGGGCCTCAGGGCAGTAGTCCATCAGGTGGTCCCTCTGGGCTTGCTGCACAGGCAACTGCTACAATGTTGGTTTGCCAGCCTGTATCTGGACCTCAGGAGGCAAAGGTGATGCGGTGCGGGTGCTGCTCGGCAGGGTGTCTTCATCCATGTCAGTCTTCACAGATGAGTCTCTCACTGGATGGGGAGGGACCTGCCAGGGGAGTGCAGTGAGTGTTGTAGCTCCCCGAGGAGAGCCGAGGGGGCCACAGACCACACATCCACAATCCACTCCAGGTTGTGTTTCTAGTGTGGTGGTACGTTTCCTCCAGCGCGTACATCAACAGACAGGGCGGAGTCCAATCCACGGCTCTGTTGGCGCTGGCAGGGAACCTATGGACGTGGACATCAGAACACCTGCGGTCTCTGAAAGCCCTTCACGTCCCAGGCTTGGAGAACGGGGGTGGCTGACCTCATATCGGTGGGCTGGCCCCCAACCGAGCGGGTGGAGACTGCACAAGAATGTGGTTCAGCAGATCTGAGCTCGGTTCGGGAGAGCGGAGGTGGATCTGTTTGCCAACACCCATTGCCCGCTGTGGTTTTCAATTCAGCCACAAGACAGCCCACCCTTGGGGATGGACGCGTTACACACGCATTGCCAGAAGGGCTGCTGTTTGCGTTCCCCCCCCACCCCATCTCATCCCTCCAGTTAGGTGAGGCGGGAATGCTTTAGTAGGACTTGCTGCTTGTGTTGGTGGCTCTAATATCTGCACCTTATGAGCCCCTGGAGCAGTCCTCATTGAAAATGCTATCTCTCGAACAGCCCTGCGCCTTGCTCTCACCTCTGCTAGGAAGGTGAGTGAGCTTGTTGGTTAACCCCAGCTGCATGCTGGTTCTTGGTGTCCACAGTGCAGCTGGATTGAGACAACATACCTCCTTTGTTCTTAAGAACATAAGGAGGATGTTCAGGTCCAGGACAATAAATCTGGATGCTTTCTACCCCTCTACCCCACTTAGGGTGCAGGGGGGTGAGAGTGCATCTGTTGTGTCCATGTGTGCTATGCTAACATCCTATGTGGCCCCACCCACTGTACCCATAGAGTCCAGTAGAGGGCGGAGTCTGTGTGAGATAGAACGAAGGTTACGATATGGTAACCCTAGTTCTATAAAAGCACAGGCGGAGCCCTCTACCGATGAACCTTGCCGCTCTGACACCGTCTGCTGAAGAGGCGGTCAGATGCTGAGGCTATAGGGACACTGCTATTTATACGTCACGCATGTACCGGTAGCGACGTCCTATTGGTCGGCTACGTGCACGATAAAATTTCAGTAGGCAAGTGCGTGCGTGCGTGTGATTGGAGGAGGAGTACCCATAGAATCCAGTAGAGGGCTCCACCTGTGCTTATAGAACTAGGGTTACCATATCGTAAGCTTCATTTTGGTTGTCTTCATCAATCATCAAATTTTCTTTTAAACAAAAAACAAAAAACCTTATTTGCCTATGTAGGAGAGCCCTGTTTATCATTATTATTATAACAATGACATGAGATATGATATATGGTATTATTATTATTAGTAGCAGTAGTAGTATATAGGTGGGTTTTATAGTTTCTTTTTTTATGGCCCCCACAATACACTATTTACTTCAAAGAGGTGGTATTATGCTTTTGCCTTTCCCCCCCTCCTTTATTGAGTTGTATCTCTTTTTTGTGCATGTAATAGGTTTGCAAAGTGAAAAAGCCCAAAGTCCAGCCCAAAGGGAGTTCCCATCTCCCACAGAAAAATTGGTAGTAGTACTCTATAATTTATAATAAATCAGATATTTTAAATTTTTTTCTGTAGTTTTATTTGACTCTTATTTATCAAAACCTTAATATGTTTTGTACTAAGTACTATTTATAACAATAAAAAGTCTCTTTTTATACTGCATTATGTCATGGTATCTTGGTATGGTCTCAACATAACAAAATTTTAAGGATAATCTTTTTTTATCTTTTTCTTAAAATAAGGGGAAAAAACAACATTGGCTGATATATCGGCTATCAGATTTTAAAAATATCAAATATCAAAATCGATATCGGACTTAAAAATCCCATATTGGTCGGGCTCTACACTAAAACTCTATGTAAATATGTTTAAAACTCTGCCTGAAAACAAGCACACCCCACACCTGCTTGGGATTAGTCAAAGCAAAACCCCCATTTTCATTTAATGGCTCTGGCTTGTAAATGTCTCCTACTGTACCATTCTGTTCATATACAGCCTGTCCCCTACAGGTAAAAGTTAAAAATTTCCCAATTTCTATAGTCACGTCTAATAAGGGCTGACACAACATACAGTCACTTCAACACCGAGGTTAAGAATTGTACTTTGTAACTTTTCATTACAAAATGCATATATTTGTTGTTTTTCATTGATATTCTCTTATTTTAAAGTTCACATTCTACATAACCGTTCTTTATGGTGTCCGATGGCCGTGCTGTTCACACTACACAACTTGCCGACGGGAGTCTTGAAGTCGTTGTGGTGTTCACACTACGTGACTGATATTAGACAGGGGGTCACACACTACATGAGTTGACAGCGGCTGTGTCACCCAAAGCTCGTCTGCAAACCATGTTTTTTCAAGAAAACACACGGGAAATGTTAAACGGGAAATTATGCAAACCTACACATGAAACAGCTGTTGTTTGTTATTATAAAGATAAACATTGTAAAGACAAAGAATATGTGTGAAAGAATGGATTAGCACACACAGATAGCAGGGATCGTCTGTGCTACAGAGAGAGCTGGGGCCTGTACCACGAAGCGAGTTCAACATTCCCAGGATATGTTTTCGTTATCTGGCTTAACTAACCCTAACAATCGCGATCGGGATAAGCGGTACCACGAAGCTGGTTATCAACTCGGTAAGTCAACCCAGGGTTTCCCAATCCAGCCGTGAGCGTGTTCACATAAAAGAGGCGGAGTTAGCAGCAGATGACCAATCACTGAAATGAACAAGTCCACTGTCAGCAGAGCGTCATGTTTTCTGAACGAGGATTAAACTCTAACACTACAGAAATACGACAGTAGCACGGCTGCATCTGACACATGCAGGGAGACAGAGAATCGCCGACAATGTGAATGCCTAAATGAACAGGTGTAGTCTATAATGCGTTGATATGATGTGTTCTTATGAGCTGTCTGAAAATATCAGCCTTATTCTTTCAGCTCGGCTGTGTGTTGGTGTTTCCACATTAAAAAACTAAAAAAACTCTAAACACTAAAGAAGTGGTCGTTCCACCTCACTTTAAAAAACTTCTATTAACTTCAAAAATTAGATTAATTTATTTAACACACTCGTAGGGTTCCAAACATTGTTCTAAATTAACTTCATAAAGCATTGAAACGAAAAATCCATTCATACCATAAAATGTGCTGAGATAGTGGTTGAAAGACTGAATCTCAACATTTAAGCTACTGAAAACTAACCTCATTACCTGCGCCCACATCGCAAAAGGTGGGGCGAAACATGACCAGTCTCTGTAGTAGGCTATACTAACCTAAAATAGGCTAGATAGCCTACATTCATATTAAAATTTAGTATTTCAATAATCCCAACTAAACTGCTCTTCAACCTCACATAAGAAAAATTAAACCCATTTATTTTAACGGCTGCGACAGGCTGTGTGAAACAGACTGGGAGCAAATAAATAAAATAGGATATTAAACACATCTCAAACCAGTAAGTAGGCTCAGCCTACTGTAAAAACCTGCAGGCAACAATAGCTTAAAGCTTTTAAATCAGTCGCTGTAGGATGATGTCGCTTTAGCCTCTAGAGTTTCTCCGTATCACCACAGCAAACATAAAGCAGCCTATAGGCTAAAACAGTCTGTGGAACTTCCTACAGATGGTGATGTCATTTTCCAAGAGAGCTGATTGGTCAGTAGGCGGCGTTGTCATAGAGTCGATCTCTTATCTGGAACATAACCTGCTCCGGAGCAGGTTAGCCGTTCAGCATAAGTAAGTAAGTAAGTAAGTAAAGTTTATTTATAAAGCACTTTTCTCAGATAAAATCACAAAGTGCTTCACAAAAGAGTAAATAAAAATAAAACAGTATAAAAGTTACCATGGCGATCTACCCCGGTAAGAAGTGAACCACCTTCTTGGTACTGAAAACCCAGGGTTAACCCCGAAGTTACCTGGATAAGCTCAAATCCTGCTTCGTGGTACAAGCCTCTGGAGGTGAGTAAAAAGTGTTTCGCAGTGAAAAGTAGCTGCCTGCTCTGCCAGCTGCCTGCTCTCATTGGCTGGATGTGGATGTCAAGTCTGCCGACTCCTCCAGATATTTGGCATGATATCTTTTAATCATTCAGATTAAAAGGCTCTTCTCACACAAACAAGGTGGTAGAAACTCAAGAACCTGATCGTGAGGCTTACATGGAAAAGTCACCAATTAAAAATCCAATGTATCTGAATGAAGGAATTCAATTATTTAGCAATGGAAGTAATATACAGGAGGTTTATCAACTTTCTTATAATGTATAGTAGATTATGTCAGCATAAATCAGAATAGTTTTGTCGTCCACTGAAAAAATAAAAAAAGACAGTGTACTCTATTGTCCTTTAAAATAAATCCACTTCACTAATAAGCTGATCTTTGGCAAATACCACAAAGACGTTTGTAGTGCTGATGTGGAACAATGTAATCGGAGCTATTGGCAGCTTGGGATGAAACAGCAAATCTCAGTAACCCAAATCCAGCACAGCCCCATGAAGTCTATTTCTCTAGTCTGACCCAGTACCCTATTTCTCTGAAGTCACTGCTGATTCGCCTCTAGCTACAGCATTTTTCTTTGCCTAGCTTTTAAATTCCAAAAATCATTGAAGGAAACACTAATCAAATTGGACACAGTTTGTTTGCCTTCCACCAGTCTAATCAGAAAAGAAATGAGAAAGAGAACATCCTTGTGTGTTGAACCAGTAGAGACAAAATCACTCCTGTTAGACTTTTACGGTAGGTCCACCACCAGAGAGCTTACAAAGCTTAACAGAGGTATGGCATGTGAAAACCCACAAGATTTTACAAGACAACAAAGTGAAGTGACAGTAAAAGTTAGGATCCCTCATTACAGACTAAAGTACAGGAATAAACCTGAGGGAATGAAACCCGGAGGTAGATCTGCCTACTTGATGGTATTTTAAGTATTGGGGTGGAAAACATGAGTGAAAAATGAGTGGAAAATATGCATTGCATTATCTGTCTGTGCCTTGCATCGGAAAGTTCTCACAGCAGTAAATACGAAGAACATCTGGCCCTTAAATGTGCCTAAAAAGTAAGGTGTGCACAGGTTGGTGACACTCTTTGTCAGTATTTTTTCACGTCTTGGTAAGGAGAAAACACAAGCTCATGAATTAAAGCAATATTGCCATTATGATACCACATGACCTTAATTGTAAGACTGACCAGCAATTTCCCAGGACTTCTTGAACCCCCTCCCCTCCAATTTTTGGCCACAAACAAAAGAAAAATAAAGACAGATGCATCCATTCCAGTCAGACATTAGATCAACTGTATCAAAGTTTAGTAGAAGCAGTAGTCACAAAGCTCAGTAAGGCACTCAATATATTTGACTGATTACATCAACTTTCTTAGGAACAGTAAATAAACACTTTTCAGTAAATGTGAAAGAGAGCTTTCTGTAACTGTAATTCTGTCTCCATGTTAAGAAGAGTGCTCATATAAATGATGAGGGCGGTAATGTCAGAGTCGAAGGTGTACTGTTATAATTCTGGATTCTGTAGAGATCAACTTTTTAAGTTTTCACAGATTTGGCACAGATTGAACTGTTGTTTCCCCATGTCCAACCACTTCATGAGGCTGAAGTGTGGTGGTTTCAAATATCTCAAGCCATCAGTGTGTTTCATCTGACAGCTGTATAACAGGACCCCACCATGATCAGCAGCGTCATAAATCTGCAGCTATTGATGCATGAGCAACATTTTCAAATTCTTACAACTGTATTAATCCCATCTAAACCAAGTGGCAAATCATAACCTGTAGGTTTTCATTGACAGCCGCGTTAATATTATAAAAATATTACAAGATGAATCCTACACAATTTATCCTTCTCTCCTGATCCCTGGTTTTAATATATCTGTCAACTTTTCAGGCATAATACTGCATCTTAGCCAATTATATAGAGTAACTGACGCTACCCCTTGTAATACAAATTATATAACTATGTAAATGTAATGTGAATAATTTGACTATTATTCAGAGTGAAACAAAATGTCAAGGACAGAGTTTTACATTATTTAAGTATAGCTATGATGGGTCAGAAGGAGAGACTTCAGTCTTAAAGAGGTGGTATTATGCTTTTTGGCTTTTCCCCTCTCCTTTATTGAGTTGTATCTTTTTTGTGCATGTAACAGGTTTGCAAAGTGAAAAAGCCCAAAGCCCAGCCCAAAGGGAGTTCCCATCTCCCACAGAAAGCTCTGCTCTGAACTGCTTGAAACCAGCTCGTTTGTAGTTCAGCCCTTCACTTCCTTTACTTGTGACATCACAATGAAAACTCATCATAAAGTTTGCCAAGCGGCTAGCGGGGTCAGGCATGCCCTCAAACCAAGCTAGTCTGAGCGGAGGCCCTTTGGCTCGATTCGCCTTTGTTTGGTTTTTCATTGTAGAAATGTTGTACCTGTACCTGCTTCCAGGTACTTTTTTTCGTATCACTTCACCTCCGTCGAGGTTCCAAGTGAGCTGAGAGATACTAAAATGTGACGTGAAAACACGACAGACAGCTGATTGGTCAGAGAGAATATTCACTATTCACTGCATCATCATTGTGTGCACCAGACAGAAGCCAGCAACAGAAAGTTTTATATTTTACAGTTTCGTATAGAATTTCATCACTAAATCCACTTCTGAGAAGTTTTGAGGTGAGAAATCAGCTGTGTAGATTTCGAATATTGACAATTTTACGAGAAGTGATGGCGGAAC